>NC_063201.1:27088425-27113425 GCF_017589495.1 Alosa alosa
AGGCAGAAAGACTCTTGTGGTGTCAGAACCTCTATAAATTATCCAGTAAACCTGTGGCCCCTGCATTTCCTAGGCCATAGTATGCGGTCATGTTTACTCCATGACCCCATTTTAAGTCACTGAGCCATTTGGTGTGGTCATCACTCACCGGTGCTGCCGAGCTGAACTCCCTACCCTGTCCACTCATTCACACCATATGGCCCAAATGTCCTGTTGTGTTGTCCAAATAATGTTAGTTGCTATGTAATACATTGATTTGCTGATTAGTTAGCAATACATAGTATTCAGGAATGTTAAAAGAGATACATGACAATAAAACCTAAATACCTTTTCGACATTCTACACTCAAGACACAAATAATGCTGTTGGACACAGCAAGCGCCTACATGCAGTTCAATACCTGGCATCTTTAAGCCTCATCTCTATAAAAGAAGAACAAGCAAGTTGTGTAGAGGCCAATGAGGAACCCAGAGAGTAGTCTTAGAATGCTTTAGCAACTGAACAATATCCCCTCATTAGATGCACTGGAGCTAATCTAACCTTCCTCAATAAGCTGCACTGTATAGAATTACCCTTAATCACAGGGCCCCTTCAACAAACACTGCCCTTGGTCACTACTCCATCGTCCATGGAATGATCTAATAGCAAGTCAATGGGGCTAATTGGCAGACAGGTAAGGTTACATGTGACAACAATTAAGCAAGCTAAAGGCCAACTTCATCGCCTCAAGCACTGTAAGCGCTACTAACCACTAATAAGTGTGTTGGTGGTGTTTTCTTCCAACTAGTAAGCAACAGAGAGAGATTATGATTTTTTAGAAATGTGTGTCCAGTTTTACTAACTTCACATTTAGTTCTGATCTGAGTACATTATGGTATTGCTTTCAGGTTTGATCCTGGCAGGCTTCCTCTTAATAGACAAGGAGGCTGTCGTTTAGTGATTAATGTTTTAAACATGTGAATGGAGATCAGTTATGTTTACAGAGCAATGGGATTTCCATGTGCTTAATATCTAACCCACATGAGTCCTTAGGACATTTGGGGACACTTGGGGGTTCCATGTGTCCTTTTGCAATTTAGAGGAGAGAAAGAGAGAGAGAGAGAGAGAAGCAGAGCTGTGCTAAACTATTCTCAGTGTCAGTGAAATTGTAAACATGTAAATGTGAAAAAGACTGAGACTGTTAATATAGAGTTAGACCTTGATATAATATGTAGCAAGAAGAATATTTTTTCCTTCCTTACTTCTTGTAAATGAAGTTCAAATAAACTCATCATGATTGCTATGTTGTCCAAGAGAGTCTTTGAACATCTGTTTACTGTTTTCAATGTCTTGTTGTTCTTTCATGATATTAATGAGTCTGAAACATTTTTAGACCTATACAACATTTGTAACAAAATCCAACCATTGCCTAACATTTTTGGTTTTCAAAAAACAGATTCTTTAAGGGAAAAAATCCACTGCTTTTCTTTGTAGCCTACAAATTACACTCGTTTCCCTTTCATTAAAAAAGTGTATCCTCCTATGATGAAGTGGTTGTGATGATGATTATCGTCAATCATTATAGTATCATAAACATATCATTTTCAACTTATTCATAACAAAAGAACAAAATCATTTGTTACAAAATCATAGCAAGATTATAACATGTTTGTGAGCTAAGCTGCATTGTCAGATGATGGCCGTTCTGGTGATACATTATCAAAGGTAGCCTAACTGGTCTGTGTGTTTTGCATATTGACATTGCATATTTACATGAAATGACCTAACAAACGTAGCGCGAAAACTAACCTTTCAACCTTCGACTCTGCCAGAAAACAAGAAGTGACGAAACCAACACTTCATCTTAGAATAGGCACCTCATTATAGCTTTACCTTAAGTATTTTTTTTTTTCACACCTTAAAGGTTAAAACAGCACGTGGACGTTCCCCAAAATAGCCTACTCAAATATTTTCCAAATATCTTTTTAATCAATGTCAGGCTATTCTAGTCCCTGTAGTTAAAGTAAAACTATGGACAAATTAAATAATGCTACAATTAAGTGGTAGCCTAGGCTATCAATAGACAACTTCTCTGTGAACAATTAATTTAAAGAAGTCGCGCTTGACCTCACTCCTCAGAGTTATAGTTTGTTGACCTTTCTAACCCATTCTCTTCCATTTAAACACATATTTATCTTATAATATGCTTATGCTTATAATGTGTTGCGTCGTAATTTGCGGTAAACAAAATCTTGTAGTCTTGAAGTTTGTAGGGTCGGCGTTTTAGTAACGAAGATGTTCATTATTTGTACTAAACAAGATTGTAAAAGTCAAGCATATTCAACCACTGAATCTTAAATCCAATTGGACACACAGTTCCTTCCTCTGCCTCTACTGGCCAATTAGAGTGGTCACTTCACGTTAGCGATGAAGTAAAAGGAAGGTGACTTATCCTAATATGGTAGTAATAGCCTTATATGGAAAGCGGTCGGAGGGACTACTACTAGCGCGGCTGTTAAGTGTCACTTTCACCAATTTCTGAACTACGATTCTCAGCAAGGGGACCGACTGCTGGCGGGTGAACTGCGTTGAAACTGGCAAAGATTTCTGCTCAGAAACACAACTGCTTTTGGCGTATAACTGGTGATTTGCCGTTGTTGGATGCTTCTTTTCGTGCTAGGAGGCTCAAGATTTCTATCGCTGGACTTCTCAGCCTGCTGATAGGACCTCACGTGAATTTGATTCCACGAGTAATTTCATATTTAAGAAGTTAGCAAACAAGGCCGCAGATGTGAATATCTGCAGTTTATTTTGAACTAATACCCACTTGGCGGATAATACCCCTATCCTCTCTCGTTTGACGGCTGACTGAAATTTTCAAAGTTCAAGAAGATTCCTGGTGGTCGGGCTAAAGATCGGAGGCAAGTGGAAACGCGTATTTTCAGTAAATGACTCACTATGACCTTCTCGTGACGGACCGGCTCTCCGTACAGTGGGTCCCCTCTGTTATTCACCGTCTGCATTATAACTTTTGTGTGTTTGGGGGGATTTCCGCACGGAAAGGAATAGCCTTCTGGCAGGACTCCTATGACCATGTTGCTATCGCGCTTGTTTTGTGAACTTTGATTGCCTATGAGTATTTGTAAACTACACGTTAAAAGAGCATTAGGACACTCGTGAAGACGTGTCTGATTATAGGCAATTGGACACTTTTTCCATATCTCTAGGAACTGTGAAGCGCCTCTCTGCTCATCTTGTTTTCTCAAGACGTCAGAACGGATCCCTATCTCCTCCCCGAGCAACGGAGTCAGGCTATATCGGTTGTTTAACCAAAGTGTTGTAGGATAGCATGGCAATGGTAGTAAACCAGTGGCAAGAGAACATTTCGGCCGATCCCGGGTCTCAACTCCAGATTTGCAGTCAGGAGCCCGGTGGAACGCCGGGAACACCGTCTGGTTCCACTCCGGGGAACGATGCACTTTCTGGGGACAAAATTCCCAATGTGGACTGCATGGTGTGTGGAGACAAGTCCAGTGGTAAACATTACGGCCAGTTCACATGCGAGGGTTGCAAGAGCTTCTTCAAGCGCTCGGTGCGAAGGAACCTGACGTACACATGTCGGGGAAATCGTGATTGTCCTATCGACCAACATCACCGAAATCAGTGCCAGTATTGTCGCCTGAAGAAGTGCTTGAAAGTCGGCATGAGGAGAGAAGGTAAGACGCTTTTGTTTTCAGATAGGCTAGGCTAGGAGGAGCATGCACAGATTTACACTATGAAATGTTGAAAGTCCTGATTGAATCCCTGGGAACAAGGCACTGGTACAATAATAATGTCTGTGTACATCCACAAGAATCGTCACTTGAGCACAAAGTAGTTCTAGTAATAAAGGTCAAATTTGGCCAGAAGACAGTAGCATCATGTTAACATATTTCTTCAAGTTTACTGGTAGCACTGGACAAACAACAAGCGATGCCTAAACACAGCTGTGTTTTTGTAGGTTCCACTTGCTATTTGCGTTATTCAGTGCGCAAGTATGCAGTTATTTTGCACTTTTTGGGTGATGGCCCTCTTTGTCTACCTATTAATTATGGGTTTTGCTCCCCGACACCCTAGCTGCTACCAAAGCCCTCCAGTATATTTACTGTATTGTGCATGATTAAGAACGGGTCAATTAGTGCAAAGAGGAACAGTGATGCAGAGTATGCGGAGCATAACGTTTCGCTTTTAATCAGTCAGTTCCTACTCAGGCGCGTCATGTCCAATCACACGGTTTATGTTAATTACAACACGCGAAGCGAGGACGCTCTGGATCTTCCAAATGTATGCCTTTGCTTGTGCGTTATGATTTTGTTGTAATTTTCAAGTCTTGCTTGATCTCTGAAATACATAGGATACGTGATATTTTACATGCGCGTTAGCCGACTCATGTTTTTTCGTTTCGTTTGATCTTGATTGCTCCCACCGACGAAGGTGGAATTTAATTGCTAGTTAAGGAATGCACTCCTCTAGTTGAAAACCCAGTTGTGATTGATTTAAATGTCTTTTTGGCAAATTGTTAAGTGAACGCTGAATGTTTCTCTTTTGAAAGGTTAACATAACCATCCTAAATCACCGTGCCATATGCTATATAAAATAGGTCAATATTATTAATGTTAATGAAGGCCTTTAATTATTCTAGTAACTCAATATGTTTTTGTTGTGATGCACTGGACTCTCCAAAGTGCGCACACAATCCACATTGTTTATGAACAGCACTCCAGGGTAAATTCACCCAGTCATGCTTCTTTCTGACTGATTGAACCCGAGGAGATCGCCTGACGCACTCCAGTTTGTTGACCTTTTATCTACAAAACCGCGGACCTGAGTTTTAGTCAGATTCAGTGGCCATAATGTCACCACACACGTTTATTTTATACAAGGCCTATCTAGGGTGGTTGCATGATAATTTTCGCGGTCGCTCAATACATCAAATGAATGATGATTTAAATGAGAAAGTTAAATAGGCTTACTCTTCCATTTTTGTCAACAGTTTTGTCTCTGCTCAACTAGTTGTAATGCATTTCAAGGACAAGCAACGACAGATATCTTGACCGTAGCCCAAGTGGATTCATACCCTACCTTTATTTAGAAATGGAATAAAACATCACTTCCATCACCGTCCAAATGGTCCACCAGGGAACCACGGTCTGTAATCTGTAACGTAGTCTTACCTCGTGTTCCATGACATTACATTTAGGTCTACTCGTGATACACATCGTATTGTGCATTATACGGTATATCCCAGCGGTCTGAACGAGATTAGTTAATGAACTGATAAACCGTTAAACCTCGGCTGAGTCTAAAAGGAGGCCCAATGGCCTTCATAAAGCAGAAAGAAAAGTTAGCTATTAGTTGGGGCCTTTGTTTCCGCTCTGCCAAATGTGACGCCAAACGGCAACAGCAACGGCTCAAAAACCTTTGGAGTAAATGGGTCAAGATATATTTATTTTACGAAATACATCAGACTATTCTTTTTTGACTTAATGTGTAGTTTTTGTTTATTAGAAATGACAAATCACATTGCTGCATATAGCTAGAACACATAGGCTATGATGTTATGGCTTTTACATTTTAAAATAATAATTGCTTTACAAATGCACAATTGTTACATTTTTACTGTCAAGGCAGGGATCACTGATGAATAGGCAAGTGTGGAGAAGAGTTTGGCATATGATAGAAAATGACAATTCATTAAAAATAAAAGTGCTTATGTTTTTTGTTTGTTTTCACAGCTTTACATATTTCGATGAGTTTTTAAGGTTTAACTAGTCTTGCGCAAAAACATTCGGTAACATCTTGACTGAAGAATCACACACATGCGGGCTTCCTCTCGTTCTACTCTTGAGGTTATACATAACTTATGACTTTCCCTGAATTATGCAATGGGGTCTCCTGACAAGAACCAGATCAAGAGGCCCAGCATGTTATGCTTTGTGTGTCGTGCAGTAATCTGGCCTGCACACCAGAATTGTTATAGGTTTGTTGGTAGGCCATACTTGATCATTTGGGTTTCTCTGGCCCATTGCACAGTGGAAATCATCTGCACACTGCACAATTGACTCTGCAATAGACACTGGACTTATGGTTTTGTGTCCATTGCTGATTGGCATTTTTGGACACAAAACTTTTCCACAACGCTTTCCTATAGCCTCATTATATTGTACAGAGGCCATTACAACTGTACTGCATGGTCAATGCCATTTGTTTATCTGTTTTGATTCGGTCATATTATATATTTATAGAAAATCTATATATATGTCTCCAAACAAAATGTTTTTGTTCACTGAATTTTTTTTTTTCCCATTTTTTTCCCAGGGAAATGTTAGTGAGAGTAACTACACTTTCATAATGACCCAATGATCTCTCTGACCTGGGGACATGAGAGATAATGGGGACAGTTATTTCTATGAAAAAAGCAACAGCAAGCTGAAAAGATCAATGTTAAACGTTAGTGCAGCTCTGAGAACTTTCCCACAATGGCAACCAGAAGCCAAATGCCTTTTAAACTAGGGATGCACTAATATATCGGTCTAACATCAGTATCAGACGATGTCAGTCCTGTTGTTATGTAGCATCAATTCGGCACTGTAAGAATGTTTTGTTATGTGCGAACTGGGACATTTACAGATGGTGCTATGAAGGCCTGAAAGACTTGAAAATTGTTATTTTTGTCAAATATATTTTAATCAGTAACGGCATCGGTTATCAGCCAAATTGTTATTTTAAACGGTATCAGTATCAGTAACGGTCCAGAATTTCACAATCTGTGCATCTCTATTTTAAACGGCCTTTTAAAACCAATCCTACGCCATATACCATTCATTCTCAAAAAATGCAATTATTTGAAATAAGTGTCATACAGTAAAATGTATGAAGTTTTCCTTTCTGTTAACAATTGAGAGAGAGAGAGAGAGAGAGAGAGAGAGAGAGGGGGAAGAAGGAAGAAGGAAGAGAGACACACTAACTCAAAAGGCAATCTGTTCTTTGCCCCCTCGTGCTCAGAAAGCCCACTCACTGCCTCCCACACAAAGATCACGTGCACAGGGATCTGACTGAGGACAAATTATGCACTGATTTGTGTTCCGCTGACCTCAAAATTCATGTTTTAAGCTCTCTTTTGCTTTTCAGCTACAAGTTGGACATTTTTGTATTAGCTGTTTACTTAGAGAGCGAGAGAGAGAGAGACAGAGAGAACAATTGCGTAGAGTTCAAGGCTTCTTGTGCTGAGTAAAGAGCTCTTTACAAGGGGCTGAAGCGCAGACTGAAGATATTTTGTTTGTCCTTTTCTGCCACGTTGACAGGCTCAGTTCTCCCATGTTGTGCTGGTGAAACTGCCTTACCTGTTTGTAGACCCACATCTCTCTTTGACACGATGGACATTCCTGGCTGACAAAGGGCTCTTCTCAGGGAGAGAGCAGAGAGCAGCAGCCAGCCTAGGGGTGTGTGTGTGTGTGTGTGTGTGTGTGTGTGTGTGTGTGTGTGTGTGTGTGTGTGTGTGTGTATGTGTGTAACTGCCGGGGTGACAGGTCCACAGGCTCCTGCAAGCAGCCACCCCACTGGAATGTTCTGCATGCTCTCCCCTGACCTGTCAATGCAAAAAAGCTCAATATAGACATGAGGAGTTTGGCATATTTACACACCCACACAAACACACACATACACACACACACACACACACACACACACACACACACTATACGGTACATAGTCATGCACACGTCTACGCACTCACACCCACACACATTCTTTTGGCCATAAAAGTAGATAAAGAAAGAGATGGAGAGGGAAACGGGCTTGAGTGATCCTATTTGGGTTCAAATGTATTGTGTACGGTGTATTGGGTTAGTATAAAGTGTAAGTGAATTCATGAGCCAAAGCGTAGGTGAATCACTTGCAAACCTCACCTCTTAATGTTGTGTTTGTCAAGTGCGCTGGCATTGGCCAGGGCGTACCCTCATCTCCGTGTGCTGATGTTGGGATGCTCACCACACTGCGTTGTCTCCTCTTACGCTGCCTACAGCCTACAGCGTATACCTTTCCAGTGTGGGGTGAAATATAGGTCAAAAGGCACATGTTTCGGGGGCTAAGTCCAAACACAACGGTTCCCCTCGGTGTTAGTGTAAATATCAGCTCAGACACACATTAATTGTAGTTCACCCGGGATTGCAGTCAAAAGGACTGTGGGCCTTTTCCCATACTCTCTCTCTTACGCTCTCTCTCTCTATCGATCTACCTATCTATCTTTCTCTTTCTGCCTCACACACACACACACACTTATGTCCAGCAACAGCCTGAAAGCTCTGGTCTGGATTGAGGGTTGAAAATAATGTCTGTATGTAACGGAATTGAGTGAGATAACTTACAGGTAAGCAACAGTGCTGGTTTACCCTGGAAATTCAGAGTTCTCGCGAGAGCACAATGGAATTGTCTCTGCGAGACACTCTGGCAACGAGCAATGATGCACGTTACTTTTTCCCCTTGCATTCCGGGGAACCAGCTAAACTGATGAAGACAGCGCTGCAACGTTGGAAGACAGTACACATTGGTCGTAGTGTTATCCGATTGCGCCGAAGTCCGAAATCATTCAGAGTAAACATGGTCTAGTGTTATCCAATTGCATGCAGTGAGATTTTTAAATGCATGCTTGTTGCCGCCCCTCGAGTTGGGCCATTACATTGCTCTTTGCCAGACCCTTAATCTTTCTAGATTATCAGGGTCTGGATTTTCCAGGCTAGTGCTGGTTCATAAATCTAGAACTTTCCATTCGTCATTGTTCTAGTTGTAGCCACTGGCTTCCACTGCTCACTTTCCCACCAAAGCACTTCCACTTCACACCCCAAGAAAATAGGCCAGCTTTAAGATCGTTACATCTCATTCACCGAACCCTCACCCCTTCCACCCTCTCTCTCTCTCTCTCTCCTGTCCAGGACAGTGCTCACATCTCTCTTATTAATGCAGCCGGGCTCTATTGCAGCTGCTGCAGCGTGTAGCTTGGGATAGTAAAAAGGTCTGCAGCAGCTAATGTGCCTGAGTCTCCTCACGCAAACCTTCCCTCTTTCCTGTCTCTGTCTCTCTCTCTCTCTCTCTCTCTCTCTCTCTCTCTCTCTCTAACACATACACTTTCTTTCTCTCTCACACACAAACACATTACACACACAGACACAGACACACACAAACACTTCCTCACTCTATTTTTCTTTCTGTTTCACCCTCTTGTGTAGTCCCTGTCTTCCTCGGCACTTATCTGTAGCGACGTGAGTTGTTAAAGTTATTGGAGGTGTTTTTTGAAGCGTTGTTTTTCTTAGCGACTTTCTCTATACCTCCTTTCTCTATACTTTGCTTTCCTTGCGTGTTACATGATACTGGAACTCACTGGAACACGCACGTGTGTGCACACACACACACACACACACACACACACACACACACACACACACACACACACACACACACACAGTTGGTAGGGACCAGATTGTGGAGTGCAATTTAATTTAGTATACTCATTTACTCTCTCGTGGTAGTGACTTTAACGTCTGCGCAGTGCAGGGAATCCCTTTGATTACAGACATTTTGCTAAATTGATTCCCATTACATAAGCGCCTGACGTGTTTTCTTCCTTTTTTTTTTGGTCGCCATTACCCCATAGCTGTAAGAGCAAAGGTTAAATCAGGACAGCTCTCTCTCTCTCTCTCTCTCTCTCATTTTTACTTTCTCTCTCTCTCTCACGGGTGCTTGCTGGAGCGTGCTGCCGGTTGAGAAGTCCAATTTGTGCTTTGAGAGTCTTGCTGCTGCCACTGTTGTTCCCGTTACCGCGGCGGTGCTGGCGGCTGTACTAAAAGCCCTCTGCGTTTCCCTTGGTGTGTGTCTGTGCCGGTGACGGTTGTGACCCTCTGCATCTCCCTGTGTGTGTGTGTGTGTGTGTGTGTGTGTGTGTGGCTGCGTCTCTGCTCTCCGGCGCTCTGTCTGTCATCCCAGTGAGAGCACTGAGGTCAGAGTCCCCGGCTTTGCATTGCTGGGCTCCAGCATTTGGGTGCATGTCACTTCTACTAGTGGCTGCTGTTTGATTGGGGGCTGAGATTCTGGCCTCCGTGTTGACCTGAGTGACAGAGAGAACAAGACAAAGTGAGATACATGAAGGCACACAGGCAAAGGGAAAGAGAGGGAGAGAGAAAGAGAGAGAGAGAGAGAGAGAGAGAGAACAAGACTTTAGTCTACAAAAGTGGAGAGCTAGAGGGAGCAGATTGTGGCATAATTTTGCAGCTGAACCCCACATGCCTTCCATGTCTCTTTAGCCTCCTATCTTTCTCCGTCGTGCATTGTGTCTCATTTCATCCTTGTCTCTATCGTCGGTCAATCACTTTGACCTCTATCTTCTGTTCCTTGGGTCATTTGTCATTCCCCACTCACACAAGCACATGGATGAGCCTTTTTTTCAGTTTGAAAGTTAAAAATATTCTCTGGTTCACCCAAATCAAACGGTATTGTCACTGTTATATAAGCATTATTCGGGGTTGTGAAGTTGGCCAGGGCGCGTTGGTGCAGAGTAAGATTATGACCCCTCTGACGTACAATACCTCAGCGGGCTCCATTGACACAACAGTTCTATTTTGGGGTGAAGAGACGCTGGGTGGGAAAACAGTTTCCATCCTAAATGTATTTACACCACCCCTCCTCTGTCACCCTCCCTTTCTCCTTCTCTTACTTTTTCTCTCTTTCCTTTCTATCTTACGCTCTGTCTCTTTCTTCTTCCTCCACTCTCTTGTCATTCCCTCTCTCACTCTGTCTCACATACTCCCCCCCCCTCTCTCTCTCTTGTCTTTCTTTCTCTTTCTCATGTTCTCTCTCTCTCTCTCTACCCCCGCCCCTGCCTGGGTGTAACTGTAGATGGAGTTATTAGGCAGACAGCAGGATGGTGTAACAGGTGTTTTCCAAATGGGCTCTGAGCCATGGCAGTGTGCAGGGGCAGCATTGTGCAGGGCAGTGCAGCAGATCTGGGCGACCGCTGGCCTCTCTGTGCCCCTTTGGCCCCCGGCTGAGCCATTTGCTGAAGGGAGGTGTGAAGAGCAATCCCACTTTAGCACACCTTCCCTTCGCCATCACTCACCAAAGACACACACACACACACACAAACACACATAACCACACACACATATAACCACAAAACACACACACACACACATATAACCACACACACACACACACACACACACACATAACACACACACACACACACACACACACACACACACACACACACACACACACACACACACACACACACACAAACACACACACATAACCACACACACATAACCACAAAACACACATACATAACCACAGAAATACACACGCATAACCACACATACACACACATGCTCTCTCTCTATCTCTATCTCTCTCTCTCTCTCTATCTATCTATCTGTCTGTTTCTGTCTCTTTCTCTGTGCCCCCCATCTCTTTTCATTTTTCACTCTCTTTCTCTTTCCTTTTTATGTCATTCACTTGTTCCGTCTCTGTTTCAGGAAAGACGGATTTCACAATTGCCCTGCTGTGGGCCGGGCGGGTGGGTGGGTGAAAGCGCGAGGCTGTTGCGACATTTCACATTTCTCCTCGTCTTTTGACACCTGACATAACCTTCACGTGGCTTTTAGCTGTGATTGTGTTGATCCTGCAGAGGCTGCTGAGGGAAGCCAAACGCCATTGTCAGTAGTGCAATCTGTCACCACCCGTGTTCAGCTCGATTTACTGATGCTGAAAAAAGAAAATTCTGTTCCACTTGAAAAAAATATCATAGTCTAAAGGTCACATGTGGTGCAGGACTTGAATCAAATATCGTAGTTATTTTATTCTTTATTAAAAAAAATGTATGTCTTCTCATGTAAGATCCCAGATTAATCATATTCTTCTGTCTTTTCTGTTATTCTTGTCTCTCATGCTATAGCCGTCCAGAGGGGCCGTATGTCCAACTCCCAGACCAGCCCTGGGCAGTACCTGACCAATGGCAGCGATCCTTACAACGGTCAGCCCTACTTGTCCGGCTTCATCTCGCTGCTGTTGAGGGCCGAGCCGTACCCCACGTCTCGCTACGGGGCCCAGTGCATGCAGTCCAACAACCTGATGGGCATTGAGAACATCTGCGAGCTGGCCGCCAGGCTGCTCTTCAGTGCTGTGGAGTGGGCCAAGAACATCCCCTTCTTCCCTGACCTGCAACTCATGGACCAGGTGAGCGCACTTAGCCAGGAAGCGGCGGCGCTTTGGCCATTCAAGCAGCATTGCATTGTGCTCGGCATATTGGGGCAGTATGCATTCATGTACTGCATAGGGAAGATGAAAAACTCGCCACATTGCTTGTGCTTGGTAGAAGCAAATATTCAAGGCTCACAAAGGAAGAACAGGATTTTGTAATCATATCTAAGTGTATCCAAACCTTTTTGCAAATATTATTATAAATACTGTGCCAAGCGGGTTGATGCTGCGTTTTGTTGATTGAGTTTCATAAATTTGACTTCATGTAACCAAGATCCTTATGTCTACTCTCTGTGCCTAGGTGGCGCTGTTGCGCATGTCATGGAGCGAGCTGTTTGTGCTGAATGCTGCCCAGTGCTCCATGCCCCTGCACGTGGCGCCCCTCCTGGCCGCAGCCGGCCTGCACGCCTCCCCCATGTCTGCCGAGCGCGTGGTGGCTTTCATGGACCACATCCGTGTCTTCCAGGAGCAAGTGGAGAAGCTAAAGGTCCTGCAGGTGGACACAGCCGAGTACTCCTGCCTCAAATCCATCGTGCTCTTCACCTCTGGTATGTAGCCTAGCCTAGCGCCCAGGTTCTCCTTCTCTGGTAGTAGTTGACTCTGGAGATGGGTTCGGAATCTATTTATTCACACACATACTGCACCTAGAGCGAATAACCATCACAATTCACTAGTTATTCACTAGTTATTATCATAATAACTAGTCATTATACCATAATCACTATATATTGTGCATAAGTGGATGTTCCGCACACAACATGAATCAGACCTGGCATTGATCTGGAGTGGTTCGGATGCATTCACACTGGATCAGGACCGGATCAATTTAAAGTAAAACTCAAGCCCAGACGAGTAGAACTTTATTAACCCCAAAAGGGTTAATTTGCTGTCTAGTAAAAACAGAAAGGCAAAGCCACACAAATACATTAAAATACAACATATAATAACATATTATCTAATGCATGTAGTATACAAAATAGAGTGCTCTGTTTGTGCAAGCCTCTGTGAAGCCATGTTTACCCAGTGACGTTGGATGGTACATCGTCAGATAGCTAGCTGGGTTATCCTAGTGTTGGGTTGTTAGCAAATTGTTCAATACTGACTCAAAGAGGTTAACAAAGATTGGCAAACATTAAATCCAGAAGTTAGAAGGGTTCGCCCTGAAAATCCATTTCTATGATATCTGATACAGTGACTGAATTTGTTTGAGTGAATATCACTTTGTAAATATATAGAATCAAAAGTAGATCTGAAATGATGTGGCACAATTATATTTGACTATTATATTTCATGTATCACAAAGGTTGACATGTTGTCAAACATGTCTAGAAGGACTTGTCCCTTTTTAGTGTCAGGTTTTGTTTTCCATTTTTTTCCTTCCACCTTCTGCTATCACAGAAAGGACATGGAGTGCCCCCCACTCTCTCTGGAGGTGACGTAGGGTGGCTGAAGGGCTCTTGGCTAGTTGTGCTATGCCCCTACAGTGTACATCTGCGTGGTACATACAGTGTGGTATTAATGTGTTTTTAAGTGTCTGCACTTGACCCTTCTAGGTAGCACTTCCTCATTCATTTTTATGCAGCACATTACATGATCTTCCGGCTCATGTTTATTTAATTAAGTGAGCGGAGTACAGTACCTCTGCGACTGTGACCCTTGCCACCGCAGTCACGCCAGATGGGACGGGTGTCCATAGCACAGGTCCAAAGCCTTGACTCCGAGGTGTCTCTCCCAGCCGTGTTGTCATTCTCAAACGAGGGCTCTCTCATAGACACACACTCAGGCCCATGTTGTCAGAAAGCCTTTTTTCCAGCAGAGCACCTGGCTCAGGGCTGCTGCACTCTTCCAAATGGATGGCTGGATGGCTGCATCTCTCTCTCTCCCTCTCTCTCTTTCTCTTTTTTCCTCTCTCTCCTCTCTCTCTCTCTCTCTCTCTCCTGCCCCTTTATTTCCTCTTCTTCTTTTTCCATCACTCTCCTCTTCACGCTTCCATCTATTATTGAAACCAGCCCTGACAGCCAACCCCCACCCCACCCCACCCCACCCCACACCCACACCCACACCCACACACCACCCCTATTTCCACCTCCCACCTCCGTCCCCTCAGCCCTTTGCACCCCCACCAACATGGCTGAATTATGCATGGCGAGTTCTAGCGAGAGGGATTTGCCACAGCCTGGCCCTGACCTACATAACCTCTGTAGCCCAGGGCATCACTGTGATCTGTCCTCCAACTCCAGCCAGAGCAAACCCCCGTTCATCCCCGCCCTCCCACAGAGACCTGCCAGCATGAGCTAACAGGGCCAGACAAACTCCGGTGCCCCCTAACCTCCAGCCCAGGGGCGGCTGTACCCTCCGACCCATCACCCTGGATCAGCGAGCGGACGTCTAATGTCACCAATGTTCACCGCCTCACCCCCCAACACACACACACACACACACACACACACACACACACACACACATGCTCATGCCCCCGCACCCCCAAACAATATTTCCCTCCTACCCGTCTGTCTTTTTATGTGTCTGTCCGTCTGTCTGCCTGTACAGTCGAGAGACAAAGGGGGTCCGGGGCCCGACTAAGCGTCCGCTCCCCATGTTAGGTGTGGTGGAAGCACGCAAGCCCTGTCAGCGAGAGCATTGTTGTCGAGGTGTCTGATTTGATGCCCACTCATCCAAAATGGCGGAGGGCCACTGATGTTTTTATCCACGGGGGTTTCAGCGGAGGGCAGACGTGACAGTTATGCCTCGCCCAGGGGGTTCGTAATCACCATAGAAATGTTAAGCAATTAATCTTTTGTTGCAGGGCAAACAGAAGCTCAGCAGGAAGACATTTATGCTCGGAACACTAATAAATGGACAGGGGGAAAAGAAACTAAAGGAGAGTGTCAGCATTTATGAAAAAAGGAGTTGTATAAAGCTTCCCTTTCTGTGCAAAAGCGGGTCTGAAAGTTGAACGCTGTCATGCGGATTAAAGTGCAGTGGATACATAGAAAGTGAATACTGTATGTGGTGACTTCCTGCATCTGGTTATGAAACTTGCCTTATGAAACTATACCAAAGGCCATCACATGTTTGTGACTTTGCTGTTGCACAAAAAAGAGACTAATGGGTGAAATGTCAAACTGGCCCATTATCTGATTGCTCAAAAGTGGTCAGATAAAGATCTGAAAATAATCTGGGTCAATGTCTATAGCCAGTATCCAACTCTGCCTTTGTGTGCCATATGCTTGTTAACGCTTTTTTCAATAACAATACCCATTCCTCTTTTTTCTTTGTTTTTCTCTTGCTCTCTCTCTCTCCCTCTCCCTCGCTCTCTCTCTCTCTCTCTCTCTCTCTCTCTCTCTCTCAGATGCCATGGGTCTGTCCGACGTGGCCCATGTGGAGAGCATCCAGGAGAAGTCTCAGTGTGCGCTGGAGGAGTATGTGCGTAACCAGTACCCGAGCCAGCCCAACCGCTTCGGCCGCCTGCTGCTGCGGCTGCCCTCGCTGCGCATCGTCTCCTCGCCAGTCATCGAGCAGCTATTCTTCGTGCGCCTGGTGGGCAAGACGCCCATCGAGACCCTCCTGCGGGACATGCTCCTGTCCGGCTCCAGCTACAACTGGCCCTACATGCCCGCCGTCCAGCGCGACCGCCCCCTCGCCCTGCATTACAACGAGAACGGCCCTTGATCTGCCCCCTGTAGGGTGAGACGGGGATGCGGGCGGTCAGCAGCTTTCTGACTGACCTCCTAAACCACCCCCCAGCCCCAGGCCCCCAAGCGCTTCTTCACATTGCCAGGGCTGACCTGACTGATGGACAGTTTGAGACCCGTATGGGCCTGTTCTGATGCAACCCAGAGCGACCCAAACTGATTCTGTGCTGTCGCTTGGGGAACGAACCTTGATCCTTCACTGAAGTCCGTCAGACTCTCATTGCTTGTGTTGTTTTTTTTTATAAATAGTCACTTGATGCCAGTCCCTGCACAAGGGGACGCAGATTTCAGAGGAGCTGGCAGAAGGGCTTTGTGCTGTTACTGAAGAGGCCCGATTCTTGAAACTCTTTTGCGAATGAACCAGAAGCCATTAAAAGTACCAATGCCAAAACTCTTTTTTTTTTCTTTTTTTGTAAACAAGGACATTCAGAGAGAATAATCTCATTGTCTGTTTGGGGGCCTTCATGAAAATGCTCAGCTAGATTTTTTTTTTTTCAAACTGAAACTCAAGATTGTGTCCATATGTGTGGTGTACTACTCTGTGCAGCTAGGGCAAACAGTGTGATCACAGCAGCTGAGGTTGGAATGGAGAGGTGGGGGAGGGAAGGGGAGGGGGTTGTGTGTGTGTGTGTGTGTGTGTGTGTGTGTGTGTGTGTGTGTGTGTGTGTGTGTGTGTGTGTGTGTGTGTGTGTGTGTCAGGGGGGGGGGGTTGAATCTCCTATTATGTCCAAGTGGAAGCAGAGAGACAAATAAAAATATTTTGGGACAGACTTACGTAAAAAGAAAGCCATTGCCAAAGCCAAAGCGGCAAAGGAACTGTTTGGAATGTTTTGTGGTAGTGGTTACAAAAAAAATCTCTTTTGGTTTGTTTCCGAGTTGACCTTCTTTGTATTTTTGGGTCTCTGAAGAGGTTGGAAGCTGTGAAAAGAGGCACTTGATATATGAAACCAGCCAGAAAACCCCACCCCTCCCCTCTCTCTCTCTTTCTCTCTCTC
The DNA here is from genome assembly GCF_017589495.1 of Alosa alosa. Lineage (NCBI taxonomy): Eukaryota > Metazoa > Chordata > Actinopteri > Clupeiformes > Clupeidae > Alosa > Alosa alosa. The sequence continues at coordinate 27,105,383 of NC_063201.1, forward strand.
TCTCTTTCTCTCTGTTTTACTCTACTCAGCTATCACCAAAAGTCCAGCACAACTAGATAGTACTTTAGTCGCCATGTCAAGCACAAAGGCCATCCTGTTTATAGTGCTTATTGGGAGCGTTAATGCCTTGTTGTCTGTTCAAGGTAAATATCAATGAACAAATATATATATATTGCCAACCATTAAACCTCAGCGAGAATGTCAGGTGACCTATAGGGAGAGGGCATCTTGTGTAGCATAGGTATATCTATCGTAATCATTTTCTTGTCTGTATAGAATCAATTGGAGTCAGATGTCAAAACAGTTTCACATTCAAAAATGGCACTACAGTTTGTAAAGTCAACATTTGGATACAAAAGCCATTGGGACCTTGAGAAGCAGGACCTTTTGTTTTATTAGCTCACAGAAATATTTCTATAAGAGTATTGTTTTTTTCCCTGTATTTTAGGTTTTGAAAAATTGATCAATGAATGATATAAAGAAAACTGTCATTCAGATATCATTAATGTTTTTGTGTGATTCATTTCTACCATGTAAACAAATCAGTTCTGAGATGATCAGTAATTCAAGCATTATGTCCACAGCAGCTCCCTGGACAGACTTGCTTGCCACATTCTACACTGGTATGATTTCAGATAATTTAACTGATACTACTGGCATTCTTGTCAGTTGTCATATTAACCGTCCAAAAAGTCTGAGACCAAACCACTTGCAAGCTTCATATCTCCAGGACCAGCAGCCCAAATATCATACCATAAAAAGAGCATTGCCTGATTCTACTGATCTGGTCTTTTTTCCAAAAAATGCTAAATTTGCCTCAGAATCGAGATCTCATTCCATCTCTATCAATGCTTTTGTTCTATTTTACATATAAGGATTGTAATTGTAATGGAATTCATAACTAATTTAACATGTAATAATAACCTAGGGTGTCTGTAAAGAGTGACAGACACTGTATATGTTAACTCACCCTCTCAGGATGGGATTTTTGGAGGGGGGTTAGAAATGTCACACAGCCCTTTCCCCTTCAATATGTTTGACCCCCCACCCACCCACACACACACACGCACGCACGCATACAACCCCCATCTCCAGAGCCATGGGGACGGAGAGGCAAATATGAGAATGACTTATGCTTTCATTTCACAGCTGTCACTCCAGGCCCAACCCTGTGACCCCTCCAATCACCAATGGATAAAATACACATGCACACACACACACGGACACACATGGACACACACACACACATTCAAATGTGCACACACGCCACATGCAGGTCCCCCCAGGCCATATACATTTTTTATTGCGCTGATCCAGGTAAATGAGAGGGTGTTACAGTGAAGTTATTATTTAAAAAGAATGTGACAAAGATATGTGAAAAAAGTATATCTATCACCACCAAAATCGATTCACTGAAACATCTTATTTTAACCGTAAGTCTAAATTCAGTGATCCACTATTGTAAGCTGATGAAGAATAAGATTTGCCTTTTTGGACAGCCAGTGGAAAGGATCTCAATGCAGACCCAGTCATCTCAAGCCGATGGTAATTGTCTGCACATCCACCAACCCAAACAAACGGGTTCCCTCGATGGTCACTTGACAGACGTTTGTCAGGCACACTTAGCCTCGACATCTCCAGTATCTGTTGTGACGCAGTTTCAGTTGGTCAGTGTTGGGGGGTGGAGGCTGAGGACGAGCATCCCTGAGTTCAACCAATATGTGCTGGGAATGGGGTGGGGGACATTGTGATTCAGCCCTGTAATTTATACAAAGTGGTTGGATGAAAAGCTCAGCCGTAGCCTCCAGCTAAGGGGTTTTTAAAACATGAATGTTAGCCACAAGGGCAAGCTGTCTGTCTCTGGGGACTTTGCCAGCCAGCAGTGTCCAGATCAATAGACGAGATGTCAACTTGAATTGAGGTCACTCTTTGTCCATAAGAGGTCCCCACTCACTGGCTCAACATCAGTGAAGGCAGAGGGAGCCAGAAAACACAGCTGCCCTATAGCAGGTCATCGCTCCTCTCTCTTTTCCTCTCTTCTCTTCTTCTCTCTTCTCTTCTCTTCATCTCTTCTCCTCTCCTCTCTTCGTCTCTTCTCTTCTCCTCTCTTCTCTTCGTCTCTTCTCTTCTCCTCTCTTCTCTTTGTCTCTTTTCTTCTCTCTTCTCTTCATTTCTTCTCCTCTCCTCTCTTCGTCTCTTCTCTTCTCCTCTCTTCTCTTCGTCTCTTCTCTTCTCCTCTCTTCTCTTTGTCTCTTTTCTTCTCTCTTCTCTTCATTTCTTCTCCTCTCTTCTCTTCTCCTCTCTTCTCTTTGTCTCTTTTCTTCTCTCTTCTCTTCATTTCTTCTCCTCTCTTCTCTTCGTCTCTTCTCTTTTCTTCTCTTCTCTTCTCTGCTCTCTTTTCTCATCTATTATCGTATCTCACAGGCCATATCCTAGTGGAATTTGGTCTCAGTGCATACTGTAATCATATCCCTATTAGAGAGAATGTAAATGTTTTGTGGGGAGGGAGGGCATAATGTAATTTGGGGTGGGCATATTACATATTAAGGTATATTAAACATTAGTGTTCATATGGTGATGTGGTTGTAGACATTAACGATTTTTGTCTTTTTTCATATGAATCACATGGAAATGCACAGCTGTCATCTAGATAATAGTTTTTAAAAGCCAATGGCATTGAACAACTTCTGAAATACTTTATTCACCTTCAGAATTCCAATTTCCATATTTTAAAATTGTTTCATTGTAGAGCTATAAATAGCACAAGTAAGAAAACTCTGATTCTTTTAACTGTAATATTTCCAGGCAGTGTGCCCATTGCTGTGTGTGATAAACTGTGAGAGATTTCCCATATAACTGGTGACTGTCCTAGCCATCTACCACTTAGATCAAAAGTACCACTTAGATCTTCCATTGACATATTCTCACACGTCCACCAGTTTGTGAATAGAGAGGTCACCACTAATCTCCCCCCTTTCCAGAACATATAGGCCAATTATCCCAGCACACATCAAGCCCACAAAATGTCTCTGTCACTGATGATAGTGATACAGATCTATGCATGCATGTTTCTGCCCTCATAAACCCTTTAACCTATCATAAGGCTCGATTATATTCACATGTGCATAAGTAGTCTTTATTCTGCCTTTTACTACAATACACAGTGATTAGAATAAAACTGATGAAGACCAGGAGCAGTCATCAGAACACGAGGACCAGTCATTTGTTAAATGACCAAGCAAAAATGTCATTATTTTCCTAATTCCAGACTGCATGGAGCAGTACAACCTAAATGCAACCATGGAAAAGGTCAAATGTGATGGTTGAGTATTATGCAGGAGCAGCATGATCCAAGTAATTGGCAGATTATCAAACTTGAAGGCATGTAAAAACTCTGAAAACATCCACAACAGCACAAAAATGTTTCTTTGGGGGTGATATAAACGTCTCTCCTATGATGAAACTGAACTGGACTGAAGAACTACATTTTGCCTGGTTAGCTTCACATGACTGTGTACCAATGTCACCAAAACTAATTTTCTTCAAAAAGTAGCAATATGTTGTTCCAACACTAATGCTGCTTTGAATAGAACAAAACATAACTCTGTAAAAATGTTTTCCTATGATTAATCAAAAACAAAAGGTTATCAAAAGGTTTTTGGGAGAAATTCTAAAGCAATCACTGAGACCAGACAACTAGTGTAAAACTGATCTCAAAGCCCAAGATTCTGAGAGTGAATTCACTGTATCAAAAAAATGAAATATTTAGGGCTTCTGTGGATAGTTTGTCAGGCATATTCATCCTCCAGCTACTAAGGTAGCCTATTCCTCCCATGTCATTACGGTTTCCATGGCACTAATGATATCATGCTCTTGCTGGTGCAGTCTCCACTGTTGGAGCACAGATATGATTACACTGTGGCTGTTTCTGGGTCAGTAAGTTAAATATTTCAGTATGGTGTATTTTTAGCCCTGTCTGTTTCCAGTTTGTGTTTGCTCTGCCTTCTGTGTTCTTCAGTGTGTATTTTCTTTCTCTACATCCCTGTTTTTCCTCTCTCTCTCTCTCTCTCTCTCTCCCTCCCCCATCTTTCTATGCCATGCCTTTAGGCACCATTTGACCCAGTAAGTCATCTTCACTGCACCCTGAGGCATAATCAATCGCATATGTATGTATGGAAGGGGAGATCTGTGATCAGTCCCTCTAATGAAAAAAACTAAAAGCCAAGCATGTGACTATGAGGTGCTAGTTTGACTTTATCTCAGTCTTGCCAATGGCCACATCAGTCAGTCTTTGTTTGATATTTGACCTCCCTCAGTCCAACATGAAGTACTGTACATCAGAATGTTAAAATAACACACAAAAGGAGCAGAGCCCTTAGCCACTTACCCCTCACTCCTCCCACGAGCATGGAACAATAACACACAGGAGGCACGTTACCATTCACAATTGTAGCACAGATTACAGTAATGGTAAACTTAATGATGAGGCAATACATATTAAATAAAATGACATCATAAGATCAACGTAAGATGGTATTGCCCTTTGCTACATTTGTCTGATAGCAGGTTAAGGCTATTTAAATAATTCAAATAATAAATCATTTTAAATAGTATTAACAACTGATTTTAACTGGTGTAACTAGTGCTTTTGAAAAAGTGGTAGCCAATGTTGAACTATGTATTTTATACTGATCCTATATCATTTTACCAGAATCTGTAAACTTTTACCGAAAGACATGAAAGTATAAAGGAGCTGATTACAGTAATTAAGAGTAGCACAGGTCCCAACTGCAACTCTCTCATTCAAAGATAATAACTTAGATAAGAGGATTTTCTGTCATGACATAATAATAAAGTTGATCTGATTCTGATTCTGATCTAGTTTCAGCCCAAACTCCAGTTTTCATGCTTGTATTTTATGTAAGAATGAAAGGTTCAGTGGCTCATCCATCGATTGTTCAGAGTGTTTTTTTCAGAGTGGGCCCAACCCGGGGCTGATGGATCTGCTGTATTAGATCACAGGCACTCTGTATTGAGTTCCCCGCTCTCTGTCAGACCAGGGTAATTGCTGTGGAGATGAGCTCCCACTGAACTGTACAACATACAGTGAAAAGCAGTCCCAGGACTTACACAACAACAACAACAACAACAGCAGCCACCAAATACTGCACTGGCCTTAATGACCTGCAGGCAAATACTGTATCAGGCTTTCTTTTTCCCCTCTGTTGTTTTTCCTCTCCCCTAGCCTTATATGTAGAATCGATTGAACTTGCAGATGTCTGAAGTGAGAGCGCCATATGTGTCCCCTGTCTGTTTTGTCACCAGATACATGTGTGACACACACAGTGAGCACTGAGAAGATAAAGAGACCTCTTCTCAACGGCTGTTTCATTGGGCAAGCTATTGAACATGGACGTGTATTTAGCAGTAGAGTGCTAAATACTCAGGCCTCTGGCTATTGTTACTACTGTAGCAGTAGAGTGCTAAATACTCAGGCCTCTGGCTATTGTTATGCTTTTTTGTTGATAATGACATACTGTATATGCAATACTTCATGGCTTTTATTGGTAATGGCTTGTTGAATGCAATTTACTTCGAAAATTGTAGATAGATAGATAGATAGATATATACATACATACATACATACATACATACATACATACATACATAGATGATAGATAAATAGATAGATAGATAGATGGATAGATGGATGGAGAGATGGAGAGAAAGAGATGCATGGCCAACGCGAGGTATCTTTAATCAGGGTGTCCAGCACAGGAGACAATAACAAGACTTCTCTCCCTGCGTCCCGTTTATTTTTCACCGCAGTCCTGAATCCTGTCCAGCCACTGCCATAGAGGCCCATTGTGTTTGTCCCTTGCAGCTCCATCCAACTTCTCACCAGCGTCATTGTTGCCTGTGGATCTGGGTGCGGAGTAATTGGGAACTGGAATTCTGTGCCCGGCGTTCCCTTTGTTCCTGCTCTCGGATTCACTGACCCAGATGTGCGAGGTCAGAGCTGCGTTAATTGGCGTGGGGTGTTGCAGCTGCATGATTCCCAGTGTTTTTCCACGCGCGATTAGGGAGTGTGTTCGTGTGTGTGTGTTTATGTGTGTCTGTGTGCGTGTGTGTGTAAAAAAATTGTGTGAGTGTGTTTTAAAGTGTATGCTTACTCATTCATATTTGATCATACATGCCCTATGAAATTGCCATCAAACGTCCTGAAATCTAATACAAAGAGCTGCTGAGAATTCAACAGCAAAATACCAGCAAACATCAGTAAGCAGAGAGCTAGCAGGACTGTAACAGTGGGCGGCTTAAGCCATTATGTCACGGTCACCCATACCTGGCACAGCAAAAAAAAAAGTTCATAAACAACCCAAAGAAAGCAGAGGTTTCATCAATGAATCACTACTTTTCAACAGAACCGAACAGGTGACGCGGCCCCCGAAATCGGCATCTGTGTTTGTCTTTGTCAGCGGCCAGCCAGCCGCCACTCAGCCCACAGGCCACTGCAGACAGCCCGTCTCCCCCTGGGGCTGAAACCCAAACCCGCGGGGGCTCGGCGAGGGGACCTCGATGGATGGATGGATGGATGGAGGAGGAGGTGGTATATGGCGACCACCTGTCAGTCTGCCGTCAGCCGCCAGGGCAGGAGGCCTCCGCTCGGCTGACACACAAGAGTGACACAGCTGTCACCGGAGGACCTCGCCAGGAGCCCGGCGCACCTGTTGAGACCTCAGGGACACCATCCCCCCCACACACACACACACACACACACACACTCCCAGTTGCCACTCCATTTGTTTTTACTGTGTGTAAGAAAAAGTGACTCCTTGCGTCTGGGGTGCCTTGGTATACATAGCTGGGTGCCCTAATGATTTATTGTGGTGATGTTCAGTGAGATTGTGTGCCTTTGCCTTGCTTTGAAAGTGGAGAGTGACTACATACAATCAACTAGCCATTCATCAACAACACAACAGGTGTTGTTGAATGTCCCAACATCCTTTCATATCTGTGCCCAGTGAAGTAGAATATTTGGTCACACTTTACTTGGATGGTATTTACAGATGGTCATATTACAACAAACCATCTGTTGACACTCTGTTAACTGCAAATTTATGGTTAAGGCTAGGGGTTGGATTTGGTAAAGGTGACGTTCAGTAGTTATTCAACAACATACTGAAGTTGAGTTGTTACAGTCACTGTGTTTATTGATTGAGCTACAACATGATACAGAGTTCAGAGTAATACTGAGTAAGGCATGACCAGAACATTCACAAAATAGTGGGAGTAGGAGAGAGAGAGAGAGAGAGAGAGAGAGAGACAGAGACAGAGAGAGACTTGATCTTTGACCTGCACAAGCACCAGTCACTGATATTATTTTTAACTGGCTGTTGGAGCCAATGCTTTTTTTTTATGGTGCTTTATATCTGTATGCTCTCGGGCTGCTACTCACAATGATTTTCTGTTGATTATTTTCAAAACAGGGTATTTGAGGCCTAAACTAGTTAATCAATTAGTTGTTTGGTAGATAACTTGTCAGAAAATGGTGGTAAATGTCCATCAGGGACCCAAGTTTATGTCCTCAAATACCCTGTTTTGTCCACACATAGATAAGGTCAGAGCATCAAGTAACCCATAAAGTATTAGATAGATAGATAGATAGATAGATAGATAGATAGATAGATAGATAGATAGATAGATAGATAGATAGATAGATAGATAGATACTTTATTGATCCCCAAGTGGAAATTCAAGGTCTTTGAGTATTCAACTTTAAGTGGCTAGAATCAGATGTACTTTTTCTTTTAAAGATTGCTGAAATAGATACATTAGTTACCAAAATAGAGGGCAGTTAATTTAATAGTTGATAGCTAACCAATTAATCGATTAATTGCTACAAACCTTATATGCTTAGTGTCCTTTAAGTGTGTTCTGGAGACTGGACCTATTACCTGCAGGAGCCACAGGGATACTGTCCGCATATGTCCACATGTCTGTCCTCATGTGCTCTCTGTAATCATGTTACACTACCCTACA
>NC_063201.1:27418425-27563425 GCF_017589495.1 Alosa alosa
ATCCACAGTGCAATGACTGTGTGATTGTGTACAATTTGAGTATATTTCATATTCATGTTCAAATTAATGACTTGAGGCTTCCAGTGACATCTTATAATTGAATTCCTATCAATTAAATCACAGTTTTTGAAATTGTTTCAATGATAGACCAGCACATCTTTAATCAACATGTTAGAATAACGGTCAGACATATATGTTAGAAAAAAACTGATTACATTCCCCTATGTTGTAAGATTAGAGCATTTGTGTTGCTTTCATTTCATATTTTTGAAACAAGCTATGCCAAACTTTTTTTTTTGTAAATCACTGTTCTGTTCAATCATCTATAGGAAAATAAATAATGCATAATAAATAATTAATTAAATTTCACAACTCTTTCATTTCTTTCTTTTTTTTGTGACCACTATCATTGATGACTTATCAGACATGAAATTATGAAAGCGTGAGAATGACGGACAAAAATACAGCTTCTGAAAGGATCATAGTTTTACTAATATGGCCTACAAGTACAACTATTGCTTCTTATTTCCTTGTTATCTGAACAATGATACAACTATGATGGAGACAAGACTTCATAAAGCACAACGTTGCTCATTATTTACAAAGAAAGTAATGATTACATTCATCACTTAAGAGGACATTTCAAATAGGAGAAAATGGCAAGGGTTATATGGCATAGCTGTGAATCAAAATGGATAGTGAATATTGACAAATCATAATAGTTTTAGCTGTAGTAAAATACAATAGTTGACAATTTGAAAATAAACCCTTAGGACGCAAATATAGCCTAGCAGTCCTACAATAATTTTCTTGTATGTTTCTTTTTTTTTTTTTTTATCATCGCAATGGTCTCATGTCCCCAGCATTGCCTGGGATGGTTCACTTGAACAAATGAATGGATGGAATATCCAGTAGGTGGCATCAGTCTGCCACTATCTAAAAACTTGATTGTCCTCATGTGCATTTGTTGTCATTGTCCTTGTGCATTGCTCCACTCTCGCTGGGTTCCTGTTATGTTGGCTGGAGCGCTGTGTGGGGGTGGAGGGTCAGTAATGCACTCTCTATGGTGACGGGGAAGGGGGTCGGCGGACTGGGGGCAGGTCGTAATGGCCTGGGATGTGGCTGTTGGTGGGCATGTCATAATGGTTCTGAGGCTCCTGCTCAGGGACGTTGCCAAGAGAACAGCATGCTGTGAGATGGGTGAATAATGCAGTGAAATATGACAGTTAAGGCCAGGAAACAAGATTATGAATGTGTGAAAATAGATATAGCCATGTAGTGAGTAGCATTATTAAATTTGCTGCAGCTGTTACTTTTAGATGCTTTCAAGCTTTCTTTTACAGCGGCACCAAGGAGACCTAACACAGGCCTATTTGTTAACCTATGTCTCCCTTTTTTCACAAAAGAACATGAAGGCTTTCATATTGTGTCCACAAAATATGGAAGGGAACTCAGTAAAAAGAAAACAAAACATGATTTGTCTTGTGCACTGAATTGAGTTGTGGACAAAATGCTGAATGCACTTTTGATTGACAGTAATGTTAGACAATAAATCCTGTCCACGTAGTCAAGGCAACATTTACTGTGTAGTATAAAATGTAAAATAAAGTTTGTTAGGATTGTCCTGTGCCATCAATGATTATTTTGTTGAACAACAGTTCTGTCATAGCCTATCAGGGAAATGATGTGCCGTTATTACCCCCCCTGCAATCAAACAGTGATGCTTTTTGGATCATGGGACATAGATGTTTGTGTCAAGATTTAAAGGTTAGGCTAATATCAAGATTTTATCAAGATCAAAATGTGACGAGTGTCATTTGTATGCACTGGTGTGGTTTATAAAACAACCAAAGAGTTTCTCAAGGTAAATAAATTGAATATTCTTCAATGGCCAAGTTGAACTGAATCCAAATGAGCATGTTTTCCATGCTTTTCACTTAGGCTACTGAAGACAAATTGAAGTTGAAAGACCAAAAGCTTCAGTCAAGGCCTGGCAAAGCATCTTGTGGGAGGAAACTTAATGTTTGGTGATGTCTACTGGTTGTGGACTTCATGCAGTCATTGACTGTGATGGGTTTTCATAAAAGCATTAAATATCACCACATATAGTTATGTTTTCCCTAAAACCCTTAAAATTAAAGATGAAAGCCAGGCTTTAAGCACATCTTGATTGCTTCATTTCATATTCATCCTGGTTTTGTAAACTACAGAAGTAAAATGGCAAAAATGGTGTCACTGTCCATACTTCACCAACTGAAAAAACTGTAGTTAAAGTCTAGGTCTACATTTACAATGTACATTTAGATTAGGCCTAGGCCTATCTATGGGTTCTGTACAGTTGACATAGCTAACTGCACACATTTTGCCCATCATAAACCACATTGCCAAACTCTTAAAAATGAAGAAATAAAGAAGATAATGAAAATGTATTATTATGTCCAAATTTAGGCAAAACACCAGTGTCTACCTCACACAGTCAGCCAAGTAGCTAAAGCGGGATTCACAAGCTTCAGGTAAGGTTTTGTCACACAAGGCTAATCTCGAAATCATGTGAAAATTATTAACTGTATGCCTGCCTAATGGAAGAAGTTATCAAGTACAATTATTTCTCATATTGAGTTAATATCACATTTTTGCTGTCTAATTAAGGTATTTGGAGGAAACAAACACTGGGTGAAAAGGCTCTGAATCAGGGAATATTCATAGTGATATATTTCCTGATGTGTAATATCAGGAAATATATTGGTTGATATGCTCCTGATATTTTAGTGCCAATTGCCATATCAGGAACATATCAAAAGTCCTGAATGGGACTGCAACGACATGCAAGATATCCAGACTTCATATTCTCACCTGATATGATCCATGTTTCAAGTATTAGCTACTTATATGACACCGGACACCTCTTGTTCTTGTTCCCATATACCCCCTGATGTCAAACATGGGACTACGCATTTACAGCCCATCTACTGCCAGACACAGCTAATTTTGCAGGCATTTATGTGTATGCCTTTATTTGCTTTTCGATAGGCTTTATGCCTTTATTTTTAAAATTAATCATGTGATTTATATATGGTGATTTATGTAATGGTTTTAAATGTGAGATAGTACATAACCATCACTGAGCTTATTGTGCATCTTTAACTTAAATAATATTTCACATTAATTTTACATACACTTAATTACATTATTTACTTACACCTGCTAAATCCCAATGACTTATTTTACTTTACCATGAAAATTCATATACTGTACGACAGGCAATAAAATTTGTTACATGGCCTTTATTGTATTTATCAATCAATATTCAAATCAACATGGCTTTCTCGTCTGCAGTAGGGGGCTTACGCAGACACTCGCCCCCTCTCAATGACCTGCCTCGAGTGAGAACAGAGACTTCTGCTTGACCACAGTGGTTTAAACAGTCCATGGTCTGGGCGTGCAACGTCCTTTAAAACATTTTGGGCCCTTGTCCGTACTCTTCTGGTATAGATGGTAGGGAGAGGTGCTCTGATGGTCCCTTTGGCAGTAAAAGTCAGATGTCTGTAAAAAGAGAAAGAAAGTATATGTTACAATTGACCCTGTCCGTGAATATAATTAACTCAGCATGTGTGACAAATAAAAGCAAACCCACAATAGCAGCCTAGACGTCAGGTGCAATAGTTAGAAGTAATGGATTACAGTTGTGCTCATAAGTTTACATAACCTTAGCATACACATACATTTAAAAACCATCTGATCTTAATGCCTTAATAAAAAAAAATGAGAAAATCCAACCTTTAAGGAACACTTATTTATTTACGATACATTATTCATTGCTGTCCTTAAAGGTTGGATTTTTCCTATTTTTTTTTTATTAAGGCATTAAGATCAATTTCCAAAAGTATCATACCTAATTGCAACACTGTCTGCAGAAGCTCTTTCCTTCTTGCTTAAACCACCTTTCTGATGCCTAACATAGATCCTCCCCCATCTGACGTGCAGTGCCAGCCTCTGGCTCCAGGCTGGGACTTGCTGGATGGCACCTAAAAAAAAAAAAAAAAAACAGCAATTGCTATACATTATGTTATTGTTGATTAAGATAAAAATCAAACATTAAAAAATAAGTTGGTAAGTCAATCAGGTGTTCAAACAAAAATTATAATTACCTTATGAAGGCACCCTTGCCACCATCACCATCAATGTTAATTATTGATATCAGTTTATTTGTGAGGGTTTCAGTTTCTGTAAATAGAAAATAAGATTTAACTAAATTATGATTATGCTCAGTTTGGCATATACAACACATTATTTACATTACCACCAACATAATGGTAAACATGGCTAAACTTCAAAATTCAAGACTATTATTAAAAACGACAATAATGATGATTAGTTCCTGTATTAATGCATTACATTGCACATTTGTCAAACAAATTAGAGTGTGCACAGTGACATAGCCCTCATTCAAAACACACAAACACTTACAGCATGTTGAGGGCAGCAGCCATGGCTTCCAGACATAGTCAAGTAGCATGTAGTAGTAGCAGGACAGACCGACTTTGCCCTGGTCTGTTGATGGAGCCCACTACAGTCATAACAACAAACAGACACATGAAAAAAGGGGATAAACTAAACACAGCAACAGACACAAATACATGCACACAAATTATAATGTTATTTGCTATTCTACGTGTGTGTGTCTGTCTGTCTGTCTCTACCTGGTGAGTGAACTCTCTTGCGGGATTGAAACTTCTTTTGTATGGAAGTGGCACACATTTGGAATATTTCAGAATGCACTCAGTGTTCTCAGGGAAGCAGTCCTCACAACTCACTGCCTGCAAACAGAGAACAGAGGGAAATTAAGATTAATAAATTGCAAAATAAGCTTACACATAACGTGAAAAGACTATCACTGAAGCACTAATGCCCTCACATGCACCTTAAATAAACACATGCCTTGGCACAAGTCAGGTACAACCAAATAAGGGCTATGAAATGAAGAACATTTTGCCTAATGCTACCCATACATCAGAAACCTTTGACAAGATTTGGCTTTCAAGCTTTACTCAAAAGACTACAATCTTTCAATAATCTTACCCAAACCTGGTCAAGTCTTCTGGTGTAAGGATGACTTAATATAACACTATACGTTACCCTTCACAAACTAAAGATCCCTTCACTTGTCGGCATCATATTGAGGGTACGTCAACCCCTGTTCACGTTAGCCTGCATAGTCATTAGCAGCCACTATAAATGTAGCTTCTAGAAGTTATAGCTAGCACTAGGTTAGCTAACCTACTCGTGCCTGATAGCCTTGGCCATTTCATTCAAACTAAAACTTTACATCCATAACGAAATCTCAGACAGACTTATTGTTGAATATGATATTACTACCATTCCAGATATTCCACACAATGGTAAAGTTAGTTATTGGAAAAGTTGACATTAACAGCTAGCAGCTAACGTTAGCGATGTTAGCTCGCAAGCTAGCAAACTTTAACGTTAGCTGATTCTAACATGACGGTTAACAAACGGTTTTGGTTAACATTAATGCTAAAAACAGTATTTTCCTAATTAATTCCAGTTTTCAATTGGCATACAAAAGTACTGTAGTTCTTACCTTGGATATGATGACGGCAGAGTTTGTACAGCTTGCAGTCAGATGCATGACAGAAAAGTGACGGTTGAAGTCACCACCAGTGTCAAGGAGTTCGTTGAAAAGTCAGTCAGGGGTGGGGGATGGGTATGCTGTGTGTGCGCATGCGCTTATCGAGAGGCAAAGCATAAGAAATCGTGGAAATTATTAGGCCTGTATAGTTACATTAAAATGACTACCAAACTGATTTTGTAGAAGTGTCAAAACATAGTAGCCAAGTGGGCTATTACTACTATTCTGATTATTAACATTATTGGTTCTCATATAGTTTGACGTCAATTTCATTTGAAGCCTTGTTCCTTAATTAAATCAACATTGGTTTATCAGTCACCCACGTTTTATAGACAAGTTACAACATGATTGATCCATTGTTACGTTGGCCCACAAGGAAGCTTGTAATGTTAAAATAGTATGAAATAATAGATGCTCAACTTTAACAAGTTTAATAAGCCTTTCTTATGTGTTATGGTTTGTAGCATATAGTATGTATTTATTTTCACTATAGGCTATTGATTGAATTGTTGTTTATTATTGCTATTCTTCTTAATGTAGGCCTACTTCAAATTGTTTAGGCTACTGTTAAATTTAACTTTGTATTGTTGTTATGTGGCAACTCCAGCTGAACCGAATTCGTTTTGGCAGACAGCATTGGGGACAAGGGGAAAGCAGATAATTTAAAATGTGGACTTTATTCCTCCAACAGATCTCATGCATATTATACATAAAAAGTAGGCTAGACCTACAGACTATAGCAACTATAAAATCTCAAAGATATCATTGAAATTGAACCATAACCAAAATAATAAGGTAAGTAGGCTAGCCTTGACCTGAAAAAGGTAGTCTTTACACTGTAAATAGTCTATTTTTGAATGTCCCGAAATTAGATAGAAATCAAACGGCAAATAGCTTATCAGTGATGTTTTATGGTGTTTTTTTATGATGTTTTTATGGTTTTGGGCGTAGGGCATGCGTGACTTAATTAGGCAGATCTTGCGCCTAGGCTATCTAATATGATAGCCTAAGCCTATCCAAGGATGGAGACCTACCCAAAGATATCCAGAAATGGTGTGTGTGACTTGTGATTTTGGTATGCATACCCCTGATATCTCATTGGCATATCAGGAGTCAAAATAAATCAATATTTTCACTGATTCTTAAAAACTCAGGATATGATCAAAGATGCTCCTGATATGCTGCATGTCATAAAAAATATCCGGTCAGTATATCCCCTGATTCAGAGCCTTTTCACCCAGTGAAATCTAAGCATTTTAATTGTTGTGAACATTGGAACAATTTTCTATTTTGCTAACCTCGTTAGGCCGTCTTTAGCTCCCGGGTGTGTTAGCCATTTTTCATCTTTAAAACTAATAAAGTAAAACCTCCAAGTTCAAGATTTTTAATATCTCTTGAATATTTAAAGCATTGAAATGTCAATGAGTAGCTGCCACACCAAGAGGAAGTAGGCCTATGTTTAAAAATACCATTGGATAGATGCAGAAATGTTTTTGTAACTGTTTTCCAAATGCCAAGAGACATTTCTTTGCTTTAGCCTACTATGGTTGAGACTGAGAGCAACCTGCCTGAGGCCCTGGGTGAGTTGCATGCACAGTTCCAGGAGCAGGTCAAAGAGGAGACCAAAAAGACCTTCAACCTCAAGGTGATCAGTGGTCTACTCACAGGGTAACTTAACCACATGGTATAGTAGCCTATAACATAATGTCGTGTTTTTCTATGACTTAAAGGAACCATATGTAAGAAATGTATTTCAATTAATCATAAAATGGCTCTGATATGTCACTGACATTAAGAAGTCTTGTTCATTTTAAATACTTATATCACTGACAACAGTAGTCCGGCCAGGATATTGTCATTTAAAAAGTGAAGTTGCAGCCCTCAACTGATGTTGAAGTTGTGTTTTGTCATGTCATGTTGTGTTTTGGCCTGATGCGCCACCCTCCACCTATCTACTAATCACAAAGTCAATAATGTTTCGGCATTCGGGTTGGCAACCTCAAGTCAGGGGATAGGGGGAGGGGATATACCGCTCTACAGTAATTTGAAAGTGATTGCAGTACCAGTTTTGGCCACAATCTTCCATATGGTTCCTTTAAAGGATGCATGAATGGTTTTATACACTTTAATATTACTGCAGTTATTATGAGATTTCCATCAGATGCTGATTGGCCAAAAGATGTCTTTCGAGAATGGCGCGAGGAGAGGACACTTCTCTAAGGTTAAGGGGTATAAAATATAGGGTGCAGCCATCTTTAAGTCAGATCTCATCGGGGGGCGCCCGCTGATGACATCTCACCTCACCCTATTGCTTGACGACTGGTCTGGACATCATTTAGGCTGGACTATCACTGCATTACGGTGAATAAAGATCAACAGTCTTCAGAGATCTCCTGTCTGCATTGTCTCTTTCGGACGCCTTGTTCTAGAGTGCTAATTAGCAAATAGTTAAGTGATTATTTGCTAATTTGGATTCGATAAGTGGACAGTATTTCCAAGACAATAACTTTTAGTAGGATATTTGTTTCCACTGATTAATACCTATGGTTCATCTGAGGTTCATGCCAGTGCTTTTAAATCCCTGGTACATATCTGGAGTTACTTAAAGTAAACATATACTGTGGCTACATTTGATCCGTGCCTGTAGTGAGAAATGTCTTTGTCTGTAGTGAGACTGTGTGTGTGTGTGTGTGTGTGTGTGTGTGTGTGTGTGTGTGTGTGTGTGTGTGTGTGTGTGTGTGTGTGTGTGTGTGTGTGTGGCAGCCTGGGAACGCTTGCTAGTCTGCGGAATAGCCACCTGATGGCCTCTATAGCTCTCTTCTAGCTGACCCTCCCTCTCACTCTTCACTCCAGTCAGTGTACTGAACACACACCAGTGTACACTCACACAAGTGCTGAGTCAGTGTACTTAACACACACCAGTGTACACTCACACAAGTGCTGAGTCAGTGTACTTAACACACCAGTGTACACTCACACAAGTGCTGAGTCAGTGTACTTAACACACACCAGTGTACACTCACACAAGTGCTGAGTCAGTGTACTTAACACACCAGTGTACAGTCACACAAGTGCTGAGTCAGTGTACTTAACACACACCAATGTACACTCACACAAGTGCTGAGTCAGTGTACTTAACAAACCAGTGTACACTCACACAAGTGCTGAGTCAGTGTATTTAACACACCAGTGTACACTCACACAAGTGCTGAGTCAGTGATACTTAAATCGGACATTTCATTCATTCATTCATTTATAAGGACAACACAGATTCATTAACATTTCTGTAAAATGTCTGAATGACACAGACAGCAAGGCTTCCAGCATGATGTGCGGAACCGTTACCCACACACGCATCACCCAGCAGGCCTCTGCCAGCGTGGACCTGGACAGCAAGTTTGTCCGCCTGAGCAACAAGGCTGACCAGGTGAGTCCCTTTGCCATGCTTAAACCAAGATGGGCGTCATTGCATGTCACATTCACTGACTTTACTGTGACTATGGCATATTACTTTTTCACTTTTACAGGTTCTGCAGTAGACCTATACATGTGTAAAAATATGTTTTTGATTTATATTATCCAGGTTATTAGAGTTTATCCACCCCTCAAAAGAGTTTATTCACCAATTGCAACTATTATTCAAAACAATCACACTGTATTATCCACATTCACAATATCTCATCAACACTCTAGGAACCACTGGTATTGTTATACACATTGGATAATCACCTCGGCCATCATCAAACATGTTCTGAATGCCTTTTTTAAAAATCGGATACCGCATGGCGCAGTCCACCTCACCAAGATCACAGAATTCATAGTTTATCCACCTCTTATTTTACCACTACATCCCTGGTGCCAATGGAGAGGTGAGTCACCCTCCACATGAAGATGGGGATAGTAGGATGAAGCTCTTTTATTTTGCCACAACAAAGTGGCCTTGAGGATGTGAATGACTATTTGCCTGATTAGGACCAGTAAGAATTCTTAGAATTGTGATTTAGTCCTTTTGACTTTTTGACTCTTTTAAAATGACTTCCTTTGACTCATGCTATGTGGCCTCTGTTTGGTGTTGTTCTTTTTTTGTTTCTTTATCTTCTTCAACTCTTCATCCACACCCTTCTCTGAACTTTGAGGTTCATCCAGACCAAATGTGACGATTTTGCTACATACTATTCCTATTTATGTACCAGCATGCAAAATTTGAGCCTCCTACTGTACATGTACTGTACCGTAAAACTGGCTGTATGGCTGTAGGCCTACCTTGGAAAGTATTCATCTTACATACAAGTAATTTTACAGTGTGTCTGGGTAACATACCTGGTAATTACCATTACCTGGTAATTTTTTCAGAATGTTTTGAGACCTAAGTGCGTGGGTCCTGGTTGAATTGACGTGGAATGACCCTTACGACAATTGACATACTGTGCTGAGAATGGCCACTCTGTCTCTATAATATATCTCACGATATGGGAGGCCACCGCCGCATATCATCTACCCACTCCGTAGAGGTGAACAGCCTTGGATGGCGAAGTAGGCCTACAATCTTGTCATCTGACCTCCTGATGGCATTTTTTGTTTCCTCCCAAGTTAGCCTCTCCATCCTCTTCTGCCGTGTTATCCCAATGTAGCTAACTAGCCGGAACTAGCCAACCTGAAGATTGAGCACGAGGTTGAAGAAAATACATTTCTAAAATGGGTGTAGGCCTACTGTAGCATCAGATTTATAATTTTGGCTTAGTTTAGCTATTAGATACTTCCTGATTACTTCCTCTCATGGTAAGTTAGAGTTTAATGCAGTGTGTGAATGCATTGGTTCCTTAAGTCACGGTTCCACTTTTCAAAGAGGAACATAGCCTATAAAAACACATTTTACAGTTTATGGAGTGGGTTTGCAAATTTTGCAAATCTAGCCAGGTGTAAGTTACAGCGGTACAAAATATTAAGAATAGTGCTCCCATAAGCATTATATAAATGATAACAGCACTGGTCAATACACCAGCCACTTCACTAAATGTCCCAGCTGGGCAAGTTCACATCCATCCATCCATCCATCCATTTATCCATTCATCCATCCATCCACATATCTATCTGAGCAGCTCAGCTAGATCACCTGGCCAAATCTGCACTTTGTCTCCCCCTGCAGGCAGCTCAGAGCACTTGCGTGAACAGTGAGTGCAACATGTGCATCCACAAGGTGGTGTGTAACTCATGTGGATAGCCATCTGAAGGCCGGTCTCCCAGTCTTTTGTGGTGGGCAACAACCAGCTGTGAAATGTAAGCAAAGGCCACCTGTATCAGGTTTGGTAGATACTTTACTAACTTTATTTACTCAACTTAATTGGGAACGCATCTTGCGCACACAGGAGAGAGACAAAGAGAGTGGCAGACCCCAACTGGCTTGTCATTGTGTATCTTCTTTTAGTATAAGAAACTTTAAAAAGGAAATCATGCAACAAAGATGAGGCTACGGGAGGTTGCAACTTGTGAGGTTATCCAGTTCCAACTACTGAACATCTTTAAACTCAAAATTGGTGAGAGGGCTCTTTACAGTAACATAGGCTGCAATCAATGTGATCTGGAACATGGACAAGCATATAAAGACTGGTCTACTACTTTGCCTTTGTAGAATGGAATTGGTGAGTCTTCAACAATACAAAAATAACATTTTAACATTGCCATTTTGCTGGGCTGATGATATCAGATGGAGCTTGACGGAAAAAGTGGGTAATGGCCAAAAAAAATGGAGAACCACTGCTTTAATCCGAAACGACTCTATGGCTGCATATGTCAAATATATTACAAGGGCAATTGTCCCCGGAGCAACTCGGGGTTAAGTGCCTTGCTCAAGGGCACAACGGTGGAAGCTGGGAATTGAACCCACAACTTTTCTGGCTACCGCATGTTAGCCCAGCTCCTAACCATTACTTAACCACTACTATTATAATTGGCCTCTGTATTTTGGTGAAAGTTGATAAATAGGCTAGGTCTGTAATCTAGAGGTCCAGGCCTATCATTTTCAGAGATAATATCAGCTCTGTATATCATTTAGACTCTGTAAGATATAGGCTAATAAATAAATCACCAGATATTTTAGGCCTGTTATGTTAGGGGAATTTCTCAAACAAGATAAGAATTTGTTCTTCAACACATTTTAAAAAGTAGCCTAATGACTGACTGATACAAAAGAGAGAGTTCCAGTCCGATGCCCTGCCACCTCTCTCCTCACTCTCTTACTCAACCTCAGTAAGGTAGGGGCTTCTCAGATTCGGATCAATTGTCGAACACACGACCAGCTAGACAGGGAAAGCCAGATCCAAATGTTATCATGATGAATTTTATGGTTCTCAAAGCACTGTAGCCTAATTCTCACAAGTTATCATAGAAGCATACAAAATGTCAGTATCTAATGAAAGATGAGAAATAGACTGTGATGAAAGAGTAGGCCGTGTTATGGTAGAGCCAATGGAAGCAGGAAGAGAGCTTAATGGGGAGAGAAATGAAGACGTAATCGCTTGTTTTGCTCAAGGGCACTTCAGCCGCTTCCTACTGGTCGGGGTTCGAACCAGCAACCCTCCGGTTCCAAGTCCGAAGCGCTAACCAGTAGGCCACGGCTGCCCACAAACCACATCATATATGCAAGGGGGGGTGAATACTGTGTATAGGCACTGTATTAATGGCACTATTTATACTGTGTATAGGCACTGTATTAATGGCAACAGCCTTTGGCATCCTGAGGCTAAGATTGCCTTATTTTGAGAGCAGAGGGGAGAGTGATTTTATTGTGGTCATTATGGCATTGGAGAATCGGATATCCATACTCACTTCTTTACCCTGACTAGTAGTTTCCCCCTTTTTTACATCAGGACTCGAACCTGAGGCACTTGGATATTTGAAATTCAATTAAAAAATGTAAAACATTTAAGTTTTGAAAATGGATGATAGTTCCCAAATCACTGAGTAATTATGTTTAATAATAGTGATCTCAATATTGAACAAAATAATCGTGATAATGACTTTTGCCATAATTGAGCATCATAAGTAAATACCATAAACATTCACGTTTTAAACAGCACGCATGGTGACCAAAACAGCTTTCTTGACCTTAGACAGAGGTGGGAAAGCTGGGATCAGGATGTATAAGTCCTACCATGTATCAGACCTACCTGTGCGCCTAAAACAAATAATTTTGCTTCTAATTGCTAATTGCATCTCTGACTTTAGCCATACAGTAAAATGCTGAGAGGTTTATCCATGATTTAATTTCAAATAGGTTAGACTATTATAATAATCTTTTTACTGATCTTCCAAAAAAGTCAATCAAGAAGCGCATTTTTCTTATTTAAGTCATGCCAAACTTTCTATTTTGTAAATCACTGGTATGATGTGGTTTTATGATTCAAAATAATCAAATGTGACATTCAGAGTAACTTATAGGTTAATAAAAAATAACACTCTGTTGCTGTCTTGACTTATTCCTTAGACAAAGGCAACTACCTGCAAGAACATACACAGGACTGCATACAAAGCTCAACTTTATTATTTACATTATATACAAAAGAAGTGGTAATTACATTCATCAATGGTGGACTTTCCAATCAAGGGCTCCATCTCAGCTGTGAATCAAACCCTTTCCTTCCCACTAGACTTCTGGTGGATACTATTTACATAAAGTAATGGCAGTGTTTAGCTATATTACAATATAACCTTGATACTTTGAAGCTGAAGACACAAACAAAACAAGCTTCAAAAACATGTAAACATAAAGAATATCATCCAATCAGTCACATTCCCTCAGCGTTGTCCTGGATGGGTCACTTGAAAAAAAGAAAATGAGTGGAAGATCCAGTAGGTGGCGTTGTTGTGCCACTTTCTAAGAAACTTGAGGGCAGTCTGATTTTGTTGTCATTGTCCTTGTGCATTGCTCCACTCTCGCTGGGTTCCTGTTATGTGGGCTGGAGCGCTGTGTGGGGGTGGAGGGTCAGTAATGCACTCTTCGTGGTGACGGGGAAGGGGGTCGGCGGACTGGGGGCAGGTCGTAATGGCCTGGGATGTGGCTGTTGGTGGGCATGTCATAATGGTTCTGAGGCTCCTGCTCAGGGACGTTGCCAAGGGAACAGCGTTCTGTGAGACGATGGGAGAAATCATACAGTGAAACATGACAGTTAAGACCAGGAAATGAGGTTATGAGCATGATCTAGTCCTGTATGAGCAACAATATTACATTTTACACAACTATTGCTTCTGTATACTTTGGAACACACAGATTCACACTGAAACTCACATCTCACATCTCACATTTCATGTGTTGCTGAAACCTAGGTTTGCCATGTTTTACCAAAACCTCACACACTGTTACCGAGTTATATTATCATCCATTTATTACCAATTCAATAGTAATCTATACAGCATTCCAAAAAGTACCACCAGCCTCAGCCTGGGGATGATACCTATGTTCTAACATTGAACAACAGCCTTTCTTATATTACGTGGGCGTAATATATAGCTTTCATGGCTGTTGTATCATCAACCCCAACATGAGCATGACTGTAAGTCATTGGCTCCTACTGATGGATCACTCCTAAGAGGTGGAGGGGTAGACTAGTGTGGTACCTCTACGTGTGGAAGTGGAGGCAGCACCAGCACCAGCGGCGGAGGCGGCGGCAGGCCCCAGCATTGGGGGGCTGATCTCGGTGTAGCTCCTCTCTCTGGGCATGGGCAGCGCCGCCTTCATCTCCATGTAGCTGCACTCGGGGGGGCACGGCGGCAGGCCTGGCAGGTCTTTGATGGTGGCATAGGGGTTCTCGCTGTTCAGAGAGCTGCTGCTCGCGGCAGCACATGAGTCCTTTAGCTCTGCACACACACAAAAAAACATGTTTAATTAGAGCCAATACTGTTTAGGTCATGACAAGAATAACAAATATTTCTGTGATACATTGTTTGAATAAAACCTAATTACAAAAGGCATTAAACACCTTAAAGTGCACAAGCTTGACTGGATAAAGGAGTATAGACAGAGAGCACCAAAACACTAGGTGCCGACCTCTGGTGATAAACTTAAGAATAAAAATAAAATTTTGCACACTCTGGCTACAAAGGCATATATTGGATACCATTTTGTCCATGTATTGTGTCCATGCATTGTGTCCATTGATGTAGGATACACTATAGTTTTGACTGCTGTGCTTAATTCTGACTTCAAATGGTCCTGCAGCTTGACTGGTACAAACATGTGCTTTCAGTGCCTTGGTCATGCATTTGATTTCGAGAGAATGACTATTAATTATACATATGCCTTCAGTCACCTTCAGCGTCCTGTTACCTTTCCCCTCATGACTTGATGAATGAATGTTCATAGAAATTCAGGGGCTTTATTAGTGGGGGTTGGCTTCACTGCCTGATATGAGTCATCTTTCATCTCAAATTGCAAGTTCATACATTAAATGTCATAACAGAATCAAAGACCAGGTTGTACCTTTGTTGTAATATTTCCCAAGGCTGGCACTATAGCTGTAACTCCGGTCAATTCCAAAAGCTCCTAAAAAGCACAAAATCACATATTTTTTTGTTACACAGAGGATGACATCTGGGCCATAGAGGATTACACTCAAATGTTCAGATAGAATAGTAGTGTGTGGGTACTCACCGTGGTCTTTTGGAGGCTCCTGGTGCTTCCAGTCAGCAGGTAGAGTAGCGTTGCTCTCCAGCCCAAAGAGACCTCGCCTCTCCCGCTCCTTGTTCTTCACGCTACAGAACAGCTGGTTGTTGGTGTTCTGTGGATCACACATCAACAGACACCGCAACTAAAGTTTTTGCTTAGCAACAACTTTTGACACTTACCCGGTAAAAAAGCATTTTACCACATGAATATTCTAGGTCTAAATACATTTCTGTCATAGCTTTTCCTGATCTGAAGGAGAAAAATGCCAATTTTTTAAAACAGCATAACATTTGTTTCACTCCTGGTTGTCTTAAAATGTCAAATTGATAAAGCTATTTTTCACTCACCACAAGACACAAATCTGGACCTAATCAACATACGTGGTTAAACATGAAATACAGCACTCTCCACATTTATTGCCCTCTGGTGAAAAGAATAAAAACATCTTTTGGAAAACTACGAGGAAAAATCCAAAATTGAAGGGAAGCAAATTTATTCTGAGAAGAAAAAAAATCCTCATAAAGAATTAGATATTTTATTACATCTTTCCTGAGGGTGCCCATAACTGTGGAGGGTAGCTGCTTAGATGTGTGGCTGGCGGTGGATACTTGCCTTGATGTAGCGGTCCTGGTTGTTGGGCACGTGGGGTAGCGGTGGCCTGTTCTGGGTCAGGGTGTGGTAGCTGGGGTTGGAGTAGTAGTGGTGGTAGCTATGGGGGATGTCTGTGGCCAAGAAAATATTTCTGCTATGTGTTACAGGGCTTCAACTAGAAATTATTTTCATCTGTAGATTATTTTCCTGATTAGCCGATTCGTTTTTTATTTTTATCGATGAAATTCCAAAAAAAACAAGATTGAATAATTTTATGGTACTTTCCTTAAAAAATGACAAACCAATTAACAGATCACCAAAATAATGAATTAATTTATTAGTTAACTAATTGATTAATAAATGAATTGATCCGGCCCAATGTGTTATACGATAATCTCTGCCGTGTTTTTCTACAAACTGTAGTATAACTAAAATTTCAAATCTGAAACAACGGTATAAAGAAGTATTTTCTCAATAGCTTTGTCCTGAAGTATGATCAAAAGGGTTTAAACTGGCTTTAATTCCCCGATTCCCCCACCCACACCACGCATATTTAAGCCTTCAGTTAGTGATTACTGGTACAAAAGTGTTGAGTAGTGGTTCAGTGTGGTGGAAGGTCTCTCTCTCTGTAGAGTACCTGGCACGGCGTATTCGGAGTTGACGGTGCGCGTGGAGGAGAAGGAGACGGTCGGCGTGTGGTTCTGTTTGTCCTTCTGCCGCTGCCGGTAGAGTAGAAGCAACGCCAGCAGGAGCACCACCAGGATGACCAGCACCACGATCCCTGCAATGGCCCCCCACGAGTCACGCTCCACTGGGGACACGGGCACCATCGTGCTCCCGAAACGGTCTGGGGATGGAAGGAGGGCCAAAGTGCAGAAAGAGACAGTTAAAGTAAGAGATCACGCTGAACTGGGTTGTAATGGTGTTAAGGACATCAACAAGCTGTCCAATTAGGATATGTTTTGATTGTTTTGTTTAGATTATTGATACACAGGAGTTTATTATTTCGGAAGAGAGCGCACCTTGAGTACAGTCGACCCCGGAGCCCGGCTCACACACACACTCTCCGTTGGAGGGGTCACACAGGAAGTGTGGGCCACAGGAGCAGGTCTTGGCACAGTTTGGGCCGAACAAGCCAGCTGGACATGCTGTAAACGGACAGACAGACCAGTCACTAGCTACTCCATAATTATCCATTTTAATGTTCAAGACTCTGGGTATGTGATTACAAACTATTTTGTAATAAATTTGATATATTTATCCACATACATGCCTCTGTCAATTGTCCCTTTGCGGGGAACATATTGAACTAGCCACACTGCACACTGAGAAGGCTTAGGGTTCCTCCTGCCCTTTACCAGGGGGTGGCGTAGTCAGATTGGACAGTAGGTATTCTGCATGGCAGGTACCACAGCGATATTGAAATAAAAAAGGTAAATAAGGCAGACATCTGTGGGAGTGAAAAACTCACGTAGAGAGCAGTCAGAGCCGGTCAGTCCAGGAGGACAGTGGCAGGAGCCATCGTGGTGATGGCATGTGGAGTTATTGGCGCAGCGGCATTCACCTTTGCACTGCTCCCCAAAGGAGCCAATGGGGCAAACTGCAGGGCATACACACAAACACACACACACACGTTTTAAAGATGTCCCATTTAACTGACAGGAACATTCTTTAGGCACATGAAAGTATCATGATATATTAAATCAAAAAACATGTCCTGCAACACATTCTATATCTCCCGAGGTACTGTATATGAGTGAAGTGGATGTGTGGCTGACCTTGGCTGCAGAGGTCCCCTGTGTAGCCCGCGTGACACTGACATTGGCCTGTGATGTGGTGACAGGGCGAGGAGTGGACACACGCGGGGCACTTCCTGCTACATCTCTCTCCATACATGCCTGCGTTGCACACTAAGAGTGAGTGAGAGAGAGACATGTGGCAGAGAGTGAGACAGACTGACAGACAGACAGGAGCAGATAGACAAAACACTCTTTCTACTCTAAATTGAGTAGTGGGTTCCTACCAGAGTTCATTGCATGGTGAAAGACACAGAGAAAACACTTTCAAACACTTTCAAAATGTCCACACAAGGTGTTACAGTATGTAACTGACTGATAGACAGGCTGTTCAGAAAAACTACTGCAAGATGAGTGCCTTGGCCACCTCTGTGGTTAGTGCCTTTGTTTTATCCGACTGCAGCTTACAAAACTCACCATGCTGACACTGGGGACCCAAGTATCCAGCTTTACACACGCAGATACCACTGTGTGACAGACAGGTGGCGCCATTCAGGCAGGAGCAGCTCTGGTTGCAGTGAGAGCCCCAGGTCCCGTCTGGACAAGGCTGGGCACAGCGAGGTCCTGCGAGACAGACGGAGGGAAAGGAGGGGCAATGGAATGGCGGGTGGGGAAGTGGAGGAGGTATTGGCCGGGGTCAGTCAGTTTTGTCCTCTAAAAACTATTTCCAGACTAGTGAGAGGATGGAAAATGTCTTGGGCATCTTAGTTGCTAACCCTCTAATGTTAGCCTACCTGTCCAGCCAGGGAGACACAGGCACTGCCCAGTCACAGGGTGACAGCCGTCGTCGTGGAGACAGTCGCATTTCTTCAAACATCCTGGTCCAAAGGTGCCGATCTGTTTGTTGGAGTGGAGAACGCAGAAGAAAACAACCATGTGGTGGTGACATTTCGGCACAAGTCGTGACAGTACATGTGGTTGAAAATATTTCCTTTGGATTTATTAGCATTAATGACAAGTAATTATGAGAAGTGGTTTACGTTATGAGGTTTTAGATGGTTTCCATCATCATCATTTTTCTTAGTGCCTTGTTTACTTAGCAATAACATACCCTTGCTCCAGGGAATTCTTTTTCTCTTTCTTTTTTTTGTTTTGTTTTGTTGTTGGGAACCAATGTGGCCCATGTGTCTCTGCTGCACCATTAGCTGAAACAGCTTGTGGTGGGCTATTTAATATACAACCAAGACGACCTTAATCAGCTTGATTTCCCCACAAACTAAACACACGGCAGTAAGTAAACAAGGTCGACATTAAAAGCTCTTTCAATGCATGATGAGGTATAGAAAGAAAGCTTTTCTGGCCTACAGAGCTTTTGTTAGAATTTGATTTTGTTCAGAGCATATTTAACTGGAACCAGTTGTGAAGAGTCGAAGACAGCTGGCTGTCAACTTGCGTTTTCTTAACAGATCGGCAAACAACTTTTGGAAAATGATGACATTAAACTGTCACCCTCAATCTTTATTTCTTATAAAATGTCTTGAAAGGCTACAAATCTTCAACTGCAATTATCCACGTGTTTAAAATGAGATTACTGTTGAAATAATTTCAAGCTGAAACTAATTTTGAGATGCATGTGGGCCTATCTTAATACACAGTGTATCACTTCAGATAAAAAAAACAACATATGTGACATTTAAACAAATTAAACAAATGGAAAAAATATGTTCTATGGAAATAGCTTTGTCCCTTGGCACTGGCCTTACCGGACATGGCTGATCACAGTGGGGGCCCTGCCAGCCCGCCGTGCAGGTGCACGATCCGTCCGCTGGGTCACACGATGCACCGTTACCACAGCGACAGGTGGCGTTGCAGCCTGGGCCCCACATCCCAGGAGAGCAGGGTTTTGAGCAGTCCACTCCAGTCCACCCTAAGCCGGAACCACGAGGGCATGGGAGAAGAGTCTCAAATCATATAATCATTGCAGATATGGCAAGTGCATATAAAGGGGGAAATGTAAGGTGCTAAAGAGATCTGGTTCAACCCAAGACCAATCCACTAAAAGTAGCCAAAGTCACAACCAACAGTTAGACCAGGGGGGCATGTTGCCAACATGAATGTTGTAGCACCACACCCCATTGGCACAATCACAATTGTTTTAAGGATACTAAGAGGACATGCTCTTAACAACAAGCTTGTGCAGAATGCAAAATTACTGCTCTAACCAATAGGTAGGTGGCAAATCATCAACTTGCTCATTTAGAGTACTCCTGGCTGTTTTACAACTCACTCCATGGGCCCTAATTTACATACTAGTCAAAGTGCAAAGCCTAAATGCTAACTAAAGCTTATTTAATAACTATGCAAACTCTATTTGCACATTTCATACCATGAGAAGGTCTTAAGAGGTCTTAAGCACAAACAGCACAGGGTCAGCTAAAAGTTGTCGCATGCTACATGATGCTTTTAGTTCATGCACAAGACTTTGCTCATAGACTGACTTTGCACTTCGCCTAACAATTAAATTAGAGCTCTACGTATTATGGATCCAAATGCAGATGTAGGCCCTACTACAAATCAACAGACAGTTCCAGACTAATACTTATAGGTATCAGAGAGACAGGCTCACTAACTCACCTTCTTTGCAGTAGCAGGTGCCATCTATGGGGGAGCAGGCAATGGAGTTGGTGCAAGTGCAGGCAGAGGAGCAGCCCTTTCCAAACATGCCACTCTCACAGTAGTTCTCGCAGTGCTCCCCCTACAGGGCAAACACGAGAACACGCATCAGAAGAACTGATCCATCTCAGCCATTCATGACTGTTTTCACAATCAAAATAAGAGGACTTGCAAACAACAGCTTCATTCAGCTAGGTTAAATACTCCTGTATGGAAGACTAGCTGAATAACACTTGTTGGAATTGTTTCATAAATCAAGGCAATTAAAAATAAATCAGCACAAGGCACAAATATACGAAAACATTAACAGCATCAACATGGCATATAAACATTTCTAACAGAAAAGCGTCTTTGTACTCTGGCTGCCACTGTTTTATTAGTAATGCACCAACTACTTACAGTGTAACCAGGTGTGCAGTGACATTGGCCAGTCACACTGTCACACACCCCTCCATTCACACACAGGCAGGGTTCCAGACATCCGTTGCCATAGTAACCGTGTGCACAAGTCTCGTTGCAGTAGAGCCCAGCCCAGCCTGGCTCACACGTGCACTCTCCTTTGAGTGGGTGACAGCTGACACGAGCAGAGGAAGACAACATGACACCATCAAGCACATACTTAATGACAGACATTAGTGATTAGCTGTGCATTTGGAGGAAATAGATAGATAGATAGATAGATAGATAGATAGATAGATAGATACTTAGATAGATAATATCAATAGATATTGATCCCCAAGGGGAAATTCAAGGTCTCAGTAGCATACAGACATCACACACAACATGCACTAACAGCAGAAAAAGTAATAAAAGTATATAACATAAAAACACAACTAAGCAATAAGGACAGTAGAATATAAAGAATATAATAAAATACAAATTATACTACATGTAAATAACACTAAATCTAAATCAAGTCTAAAACAGTATCCACATAGTGTGCTTAGGGGTGATTAAGCATGAGGCGTTTGCAATGACTGAGGCAGGGACTGAGCCTGTGATTCTCTGTGCATAGTAAGGGCTCTGTGAGAGTGAGTGTCATGGTGATGGTGCAAATGAGTAAGTCCAACAGTGCAACAGTGCAAGAATAAAGTCTAGAGACCAGCATAGAATAAATATGGACATATAAGAGAGTAAAAAGTCACTGCACTATATCATCAGTGTACAGGTCCTTGCTTAAAAAAAACTGGACTTAACAAAGACGTGTAGCCAGAATATGCAGAATATGCATAATGAATAGTGATCATTGGTTGGAGACTCTTTTTTGTCCATCCCTAGAGCCATGTAATCCAACCAATCAACATGGGTTGTGCTCTTTCTTTATTAGATGATGTCACCAAGGTTACAGGTTCCACTGAAGTATGAATCCAACACATGTGAGTGTTGACTAAATAACTAAAAATGTTGGGAAAAAGACAGTCATGACATTTCTCCAGGATTTTAAGCTGCTTCAAGCCAATCACTTCTCATTTTCAAATCCTATAAATTTCAAACTTCCACAGCCTCTGCGTGGGACTTGATATGGTTCCACCTGACCGCAAAATAAAAAGTTTCTGGGACAAGCTACATGGTGCTGTTGCCTAGAGAATTTGATGCCAAACACAAATAAATCAAACTGCTATCGATCTGGGTAGAACCAAAGGCAGGAGCAAAAGCTCCAACTGGCATTCAGAGGTCCTTCTTCTTTGTTTTTACCCCAAAAAGTATGCTTTAGCTCATCTTTTGGCTTCAACACGTGAGAACAAGTGTCTGCAAAAGTTCAATGGGGAAACCAGAGTGGACCCATAAAACAATCCTGAGATGGAGAGAATGCCTCTGAGTACAAGAGAAGAGCACTAAGACACTAGACCTTTACGTTTGAGTCTTTGGAGAACAGCAAGGAACTGGATGAGCAGATGTACTAGAATTGTTCATCTGTCTCTGTCAGAGAGCAGTATTTTCTCTTTCAGTGTGTGTGTGTGTGTGTGTGTGTGTGTGTGTGTGTGTGTGTGTGTGTGTGTGTGTATAGTAATGTGATGTAATGTGTGAAGTATTTGTGGTGAACAGCAGACACACAGATAGAGAGAGAAAGAGAGTGTGTGCATGTGCATGTGTGTGTGTGTGTGTGTGTATGTGTATGTGTGTGTGTGTGCAGGGATGTAGTGGTAATTGGGAATTCTGTGATCACGGTAAAGCGGACTGCGTCATGGGGTATCAGATTTTTAAAAAGGCATTTGGAACATGTTTTATGATGGTGGAGGTTATTGTCCAATGTTTATAACAATGCCAGTGCTATTATATGGTTCATAGAGTGTTGATGAGGGTACATATTGTGAATGTGGATAATACAACATGATTTTTTGAATGTTAAAAGTTGTTTTTGTGAGAGGTGGATAAACTCATTTACTTGCGTTTAGCCTTCACCAGCCCTGTGTGTGTGTGTGTGTGTGTGTGTGTGTGTGCCTGTGCGTGCGTGTGAGATGTTCCGTGTGTAGCACACCTGATAGTCTGTGGCGAGTGGCAGAGACAGCGCTGTTCGCAGTGCATCCCAAAGGCCCCGTCAGCACACATCCTCTCCCGGCAGTGCGGGCCCCTGAAGCCTGGCTCACACAGGCAGCCCCCGTGGATGTTGTAGCAGCGGGCGCCGTTGGCACAGTCACACACACCTTTACACTCCTCACCGTAGCTGCCCACGGGACACTCCTCATTACACCTGCAGGTCAAACACTCTCACGTTACAGATAAAGACATTGGATATTTTGAGATATGTTACAATTCAAACTAATTTATTTCATTACTTCCTCAAAGTAGTGTCACTGATCACTTTTGCTTATTTTTTGATAAATGAGAGCAGACAGAAATTAATTTAAAGCTTTTTACAGAGATGAATATATTCCAATGTAATTTACCTCATTGGTATTCACCAAGATTTTGATTAGTACCTGTATTTACATGAGTTTTTAAGAAACTGCAACTGATTATGATCACGTCTATTTTGTAATTTAATTACATAACTCTGTTATATGTAACTAGTTACCCCCCAGTCCATTTCATTATGTTTGAGGTGTTGCCACAGGGACATATTATCCATGATCGGGGTACAGTCTCTTAAACGGCATACATATTCACAACTGAGATAATTGAGGCACTCAGGACTGAGTCGAGTCGAGTAAATAAATGATAAAGGCTACAAACCTTTCCCCAGTGAAGCCAGCAGTACACACACACTGGCCAGTCTCTGGATCGCAGTGGCCGCCATTGTGACACACACACTCATGGGCACAGTTAGCCCCATAGCGGCCCTCTGCACAACGCTCTGTACAAACGACTCCCTGGACAGAGGAAGGCAGGAAGAAGAAGAAGAACAAGAACAAGAACAAGAAGAAGAAGAAGAGGAAGTAGAAGAAGAAGAACAAGAAGTAGAAGAAGAAGAAGAAAAAAGAAGACAAAAGAAGAAGAAAGATAGAGAGAAAAAAGATAGTTAAAGTCTGCTTTTCCCTCCGGATCCAAGTAATAAATGTTATGTGGATGACGCGTTGGATTTCTTACTGTCCATCCTGGGGGGCAGATGCAGACGCCATTACCCTGACAGAAACCGCCATTTTGACAAGGACATCGCCGAGGACAGCGTGACTTGGGGCAAGCTTTTTCACAGCTGTGGAACATTTCAAAATGTTATCATATTACCTCTGTCTACAGCTACACTGTACTACACTGTACAGTTACTGCTACTACACTGCACATATCTGTCCATGTTGTTCATACATTGTTCATACTAAATATCCATATCTAATCTGCTTTTATAAGGCTACTGCTAATACATTGCACACATTTATATTTATATTTAATTTATGTTACTGTAAACCATACCACTTTCTTGACTGTATACTACTGTCTACACTGCACTATATGTCTTATACAGTTCATACTGCACCACCTGTCCACAACCCTGGTGAAAGATGTTTGACTCGATAGCCAATCAAATACACCCTCTATTCAGTGCTCCTGTAGGTACATTCTTGATTAGCTGGAAAAGTTTACTACTTGGTCTGAGTTCCTTTATTTGCTTCCCATTCATATCACCAGGACTGTGTACAAACAGCAAGATTTATTTGAGCACACACAAAGACAGTTTAAAATCAAGGACTGCACCTTTAAAACCATTATACTTTTTATGCCAGGTTATGGCACTTTTAGTGAACAATATGTATGTTCTAGATAACTACATCATTTAACACGCACACACACACACGACACACACACACACACACACACACACACACACACACACACACACACACACACACACACACACACATTGCCAGATGTCTTTCTACTCACAGAGTGCCAGTGAAACCTTCGTTGCACACACACTCTCCCGTCACTTTGTCGCAGGTGCCTCCTGTTCCGCACTTGCAGGACTCTTTGCAGCCTGGGCCAAACGTTGTGGAAGGGCAGGCCACCTTGCACTGAGAGCCGGTGTAGCCTGGCGGACACTTGCAGGAGCCTGTGGAGGGACTGCACTGACCTTCGTTGGCACACTTGCAGGTCCTGGTGCAGCCAGGGCCCCAGTGCTGGTCATCGCAAGCTGCACAGCAAACAAATCAACAGGTGACAACCTTTACACAGCGTTCCATTTTGGGAGGTCAGAACGCTAACAGAGAACATCAGTGGAGTGTTTGGGATTCATCTCCCAAGAGAAGAACTCAACATCTCTCCATCTCTCTATCTCTCCCCTTCTTTTGTCTCTGTGTGTGTGTAGTCATGAATTTGTTTGAAAGCAACCCTCCCCCCCCCCCCATACACGTCTGTGTTCTTCAGCTGCTCTAGATCGCGTTACCTGCGCTGCGGGCCAATTGACAGCGTGATTTGCATGGGGCTAACAAGACAGATGAGGTTCAAATCGGGAATTTTACAGCTGCTGGAGTGCGGACTGGGGGAAATAAAGCAACACGGCTCTTGCGACGGACGGACGCACAAGATTGGATTTCAATCATCCTCTCGTCTAGACGGATGATGATAATGTGAGGATCTGCTGTGCCTGGGTCAACGGGCAGCCATCACAAAGACACACACTCTCTCTCTCTCTCTCTCTCTCTCTCTCTCTTGCAGGTCTCATCACCTCCCTCAACCAGACACCCCCAGCCTCTTACCTCCCAAAACCGAGTGAGAGGGGACATCTGATCTCTTGCTATCCTCTTCAATCACACGCCTTCACTCTTTCTCCCAATCCTGCTGAATGCTAACTGTTATTCAGTGGCCTGCGGTGATGAATGAGTTAGTCAGGGGCTACACATAGGTCAGCCCTGCTGTTTTCTTCTGATCTAACTCCAGGAAAGATGTGCTTTATCAGCCCAAATCTTGCTGTTTTCTTTTTGGTCAGGATGAATGTCTTATTTAGGACGGGCCAAACGGTTATGAGCGTGTGAGCTACGTGAACAAATAAATGTGATGGTGCTCCGAGCGTGCGTCACACGACCACGTTATGGAGGACTGAGCTGGAGCAAGACGCTGTTTACACAGGACTCCTCCATGAAGGGGCTTCAAGGCCGGGAGGCTTGGCCCTAAAAAACAAACACTGACATGCATGCTGTGTTAAGAACATGTTAACCAAAGAGGGTCCAAACTCAAATGTGTGCAGCTTTTAGGAGCGAGCAAGCAGCTCAGTCCAAGTCTGCTGCTGACCCGAAAGTCATCTGGTTCCCAGAATACGGCCGGAGAACTCATGAGCTGCTTTTTTTTCTTTTTTTTTTGGAGAAAAATGGGCTCCAAAAAAGGCCAATTTTTGGAGGAGGCAGCGAGGAGTACAAAGAATTGCTCTCGTGGGACGCGCGCGCCGAGAGGTTGACGGAGCCAGAGCTGTCACCCAGTTCTTGGCGCGTGTCGCTTTCGGCTCCTCTGGTCTTCGTGGCGACTGCTCCAAATCAACTGGAACGCATATGTGTGCAGATGTTCCGCCGATTCACGCCACGGATCAGAATCTCTGATAGTCTATTCTCTGTGGCTCGACTTGACTATGGGTGTTGAGACTAATCTCAGTAAAGCCCTTACCAGTGACAGGGCGCCGGGTCTGGTGATAGTGTCAGACCCGGCGCCCTGTCACCCGTCACCTTCCCCCACCCACCCCACCACAGCCTCCACACCCACAGCTCCAATCTTTCGTCTGATGTTTGTGTTAGGATGTGCTTTCCACCGTTCGTCTACGTGACGAGATAATGAAGGGTCTGAAAACGCCAGGTTTCCACGGTGCACCGAGTTGCTTGGAGCATGTGGGAAAATTCCTCCCTTCTCCCTAGCGCATTCTCTGGCTTGTGGTGGAGGCCTTGACTCGACTCCTACCCCCTTCCCCTCC
This sequence comes from Alosa alosa, assembly GCF_017589495.1. Taxonomy (NCBI): domain Eukaryota; kingdom Metazoa; phylum Chordata; class Actinopteri; order Clupeiformes; family Clupeidae; genus Alosa; species Alosa alosa. The sequence goes on from NC_063201.1 coordinate 27,445,068, forward strand.
TCCTCCTCCACAACCACCTTCACCCTATCATCTTCCCCTCAGCAAAGCCTCTCGGTGGGGTGCTAAGACAGAGCATATGGCTGCACTCTTCCGCAGTCCGCCACCCCACTGGTACCTCACATGATCCCACATACGAGAAGTGTCAGTCCAGCCCCCTCCAATTACATGGGCTCCGGAAAGGGCTGATGACAGCAGCCAACAATGCACTTACCAACCCGAGGCAAAAAAGCTGCACAATTTTCCATTTCCTTTCCCCCATGTCATCTCAACCCATCGCGCACCCCCTTTGCTTATGCTACATACAGTATCTGCACTCTTCCATTGCACAGCTCTGTTTATGCAAACCCACCGCGGGTGTTTGACTTGACGCTGAAGTTCAATTACTGTCCACATAACAACGACGGAGCGAGGGGGTTTGCAGGCCGTAATGCGGGGTTGCCTCCTCGGCAAGTGGCTTTAATAACACGAGCGGCTGTTGGGCAGCGCTCTCCTCTGTCTCGTGTGTGTGTGCGGCTGCATGAATGGGCCCTTTGTGCGGAGTGTGCGCTGGGAGAGTGAGAGGTGTCTGGCCAGGGGGAGCGAGCGTAGGGAGCGAGTGGGAGCGGGATCTGGACTCACCGCTGGAGCAGTCGTCGCCGCGCCAGCCGCCCTCGCACTGGCAGCGGTCCGGGGCCATGCAGCGGCCGTGCACACACTCCCTGGTGCAGCGAGCTGGCAGAGAGAGAGACACACACACACACACACACACACACACACACATACAGAAACACACAGAGAGAAACACACACACACAGATGTGGAGAAATGAGACAACATGGAGAGTCATGGGTGTGATTTATTGGAGAGGACATTTATGTGTAAAACTGAGTAAACAAGCACGTGGTCAGCGCTTGGCATGGTCAGGCTAAGGACGCATGCCATCTAGCCTCATCGGCTCTAAGATTCCCATGAGCGCCAACCCTTACAGCACAGAGAGGTCTACCAAGTGGAAATCCTCTCAATGCTAATCGAATCGTACAATTCAATTCAAAATCAAATCTATTTCGCACTCCAGCAATGAACCCTGTCTTCAAATGTCATTATCTCAGATTTCCACCCCTACAAATTATACCTAATTTCTGCACTGACGGAAGTGTTTGATGACACTTACGGACACATTTGTCTCTGCTCTCGTAGAAGCCTGGACAGCACTGGTACCTTCGTCTGTAATCTGTCTTCACTGCCTGCCTGTAGGCTGTCTTGTATGTTATCCTGAGGAGAATGAAAAGCAAAAAAGAATGATTTTTTGTGTTGACATATGCCTGTACTTCAGCAACACCAAAATGCTGCTTTGAAGATCTCTAACTTTGAGTACCTTTTTTACAGGTACACTTGCTTCTTTCAACAGCCATTTATCTCATAAACAAGTGGCTGCCCTTTTTACTGATGGAAATGACAGGGGGGTAATGGTATGATAAGACTTGGAAATAACTTTCACTGTTGTCTGTTTTCTACCACACACCTGGTCTGAAAACAAAGAGTCTGCCCCCTTATGGATGCCATGAAAGGGAGGGTCTTACTTGTGTCTGGTGCACTTGTTGGCATTCCAAGGCTCTGAGCATGACTCCTCAGACACCTGGTCGTATGGGTGGGCGTACGACTCCTTCACAGATGTGGTGAAACTGCAGTTGGGACAAAAGCAAGAAATCAAACACATGTCATCAAGACACCATTAGAGAGCATGAAGCCTTCCGAGGACCATCTGTACAGCACAATGCAACTGCATCAAATCAATGCAGAGTCATCAAGATGCTGTATTACTGAATAGGGACATATAATATTACTCAAGTTAAATAGGTGGTGAAAGAAGCAAACACAGTTGTTGTTCTAGAATTACAGATCAACAGGGAATGCAGCCATTTGAGGAGATCTTGGAACCGGCGGCTTGTTGAGCTTACCTCTCCCATAAGCTGCATACGTTGGGATCCCGTGGATTTAAAGGCTGTGCAAGATCACACAGAGAGCCGAGGACAAAAAGGACCACACAGAGATGTGCTGACATCATGGTGCTACAAAGGAGGACAGAGAGAGAAAAGAGAGAGAGAGAGAGAGAGGGAGAGGGAGAGAGGGAGAGAGAGAAAGAGGGAGAGAGAGAGAGAGAGAGAGAGGAGAGAAAAGGGGAACACATGATTGAAAACAGCTTTTCAAAATGTCCCCTTTCTTAAGCCTGGCAAGTAAATGCCTCCACGGAATGGTCCGGCCATCTCTGGAATATCATTCATAGCATTCATAATTAGGTCATCCCAAGTTCAATGGGGACACTGCATTATCTATTGCCCAGGCGAAATTTGGAATTCACTGTTGTCTATTGCAAGCCAGAGAGTGATAATAACTCTGCATTTGTTTTCAAAGACTGTTGGGGGGGATCTGGGCAGACTACACTGCATTGCTTTTAATGTGTTCTCACTGCAGACAATCCAATGATTATTGTCACAAACAACGTTCATAACTCCACATCTGTGAAATGTCTGCTGTCAAATCATACAGCATTAAGCTCAGGACTGTGAGGTCATTCAATATATTTATTGGGGCACTTCAAAGTGGTAATTTTAGTGACATTTACAGCAATTGCCAAGCGACTGTAAAATAGCAAAAGTTACTTTTTCTCTTTTTGCAGTCTATCTGCTATTGAATATGGCTAATGCTATGTCCTGTGGTCCAACATGAAATTGACACAGCCACAGTGGAGAGAGCTTTTTCCACATATGGAGCGTAAAATGGAGGAATTCTAGAGAAGCGACACCGGGTGAAGAATGTGTCTGTCTGCGCTTCTATCCTACTATTAATCAGCATAAGGTCTCCATGCTCTCACGCAACAGCCATGTCACACACACACACACACACACACACACACACACGGAATGACAGAGGCAGACAGACAGACAGACAGACAACCACACACACACACACACACACACAAACATAGCCACTCAAAATGCACACATGAATTATGAGCATACATACACACGCAAGCACACAAACACAAACAATGCAGATTTAAACACACTATAAAAGGATACAAACAAACACTAAATACTCTCCCTCTCTCTCTCCTCACACACACACACACACACACACACACACACACACACACACACACACACACACACACACACACACACACAAACACACACATCAGGGACATCTGGTTTTAATCTGACCGGCGCCCCGAGGGACGGCCCGATAGGAAGGGGGCAGCCCCTGGCTCCCATGGAGAGCCTATCCTCTGCGGAAGGCGGCCTTTAAGAGCTGGTCAGCTCGGGACCGGGCCGCGGCCATGCGGGGAGCTTTTCCTCGGCCGTGGGAACACAGCGGTGCGCCACCAAACTACGTCAACTACGTCACCGCGACTGTCGTGCAGCACTTGTTTTCACAGTTCTCCCACGACAGAACAGAAGTTCACAGTGAGTGGCACTATCAACACCATCAGCCCCCCAATCTCTTTAAAGATACCGACTTACAACCACAGTATTGAAGAATCGCAGTAGTTGTCTGAATTCAGGACGGGTTTCTTTAAAGTACAACAGAGTACATGCGTATTGGAGTTCAAGCTCTGTAGCACCGGCTCACAGCCAAACAGTGAATCAAACGAGGTCTGGAGAGGAGCTCTAAACCCAGATTGGTGCCTTAAAGATGTTATCAGTTTCAAAGCTCTCCTTTCGTCAAATGCGCTCTGGCAAAGAGCGCCTTTAAGGCCTGCAAGAAAATAATGTCAGAAAAGAAAGGAACCCCACAAAAACAGACGTTTATAGGAGAAGACAGACGGTTTTCATTAAGGAAGGCTATAGGGCCCTACCAGTCACTTCATAGGACTGGGGTAAATAGTTTAATTAGGTTCTCTCCCTCTGGGGCGCATCACACACACACACACACACATATACCACACACACAAACACACACACACACACACACACACACACACATATGCCACACATGCACGCAAGTACACACTCAGTCACACACACACACACACCCATACATGCGCACACACAAATGCACACACACAGAGCTTCGTTAGGGAAAAAGAACCCTAACCACAAAGAGATTCTTAAAAGCTGACACATCACTTACATGGTTAATGGTTATAGCGTGGGGTGACTGTCATGCTGTTTTACGGTAAATATGGGTTCTTACTGTGGTGTTTCGTGAACTTCACTTGACAAACATTTTTGACAAATCCCCTCCTTCATCCACCAGATTATCCTCTCTAATCAACACATGCTTTCAGGTGCTAGCCCCAGTCCGTCCACCTAATGGCCCATTTCCTGTATGCAGTAATGCTGGCGAAACTAGCCCCAACTATAGTGTTGGTGTAGTGATGTCAGATGCCAGCTTAACCCTTAAAGGTGTAGGTTTTTGAACATTCTAAGTTCCGCAACAATTGAAGGTTCTAAAATTCTATGTTGAATTCAATGAACCCAGATATTCTTTAGAACGTTCATTTCCCAACATTCCCGTCACACCGGTGTGACGGTACTCCTTTAATGTCTAGATTGTAAGTCGGCAGAGTAGAGAGAATACTCATAGAACAAGAACCATTAGGCATGAGACAATGTTACTGACACCAAGTCAACGAGGTGTCTGGAATTCTCTGGCGTGCGTGGTGGCGGCGACGGCTCACAAATGAACATTCTGGGTTTGGATTTAATGAGCGCTGCAGACAGTTGTACCCGATGCCTGTCCAGCTTTCATGTGGCACTGTCAACAGGGGGGAGGAGTAGCAAGAAAAAGAATTAGACACACACACACATACACACATATACACACAGACACACACGAGACACACGACGAGGAACGAATGAAAGACGACGCGACGACGCGACGCACGCACACACACATAGAGTACAGTACACACACTCAATTGCAAGCACACAACTCTGTCAGTCACAAACATAAACAAACACAAATACACAAAGGACAAGCATCTACACATATTCACATGTACAAAAAATGCTCTCACACAACAAAGCTAGATAGACGTGTGTGCTCTCTCACACCCCCACACACACACACACACACACACAAATGCACACACACAGACACACACACAAAGACAACCACACACACACACACTCAATTGCAGACACACAACTCTGTCAGTCACGAACATAAACACATATAAACAAACACACACACACACAAAGGACAACCATCTTCACATATTCACATAATAAACAAATGCTCTCACACAACAAAGCTAGAAAGACATGTGCACACAAACACACACACACACACACACACACACACACACGCACACACACACAGATTTATGGCCACATTTGCCAGTTCCCTCATCAACGTGTGTTTGCTCTTTAGGCTGGAAAATGAGTCCCATACTGAGAAAGTGGATATTTTTAGCAGAATGCTAAGATACTCACTGACTCACTGGTCTCAGCCAGTCTCAGCTGACGAATGTCAGGCACTCTCAAAACTGAAGGGAAGGGGCCCAAAAGTGAACACAGACCCCAGCAACCCAGAGCGCTCAATCAATTTAAAAGGCCTCGCAACGCTTTTTCCAGAACCAGATGAAGACTCGGAACGGGGGACAAATGGAAACAGATGGAAGGCCTTTCCAGCCATAGTTTCAAACCCCCCTTCACTTTGTTTTGGTGGAATGCTGGAGTTCTCTCTGACACTTCTGTTATTGTCATACTCGCCATGCTAATGTCCCCTCCCAATGCACACATGAAGTATCATTGTTTAGCTCGAGGCGAGGAACCTTGATCTTTTGCCCATATTAAGCACAGTCTGTTCGCAGGGATGACTCGAAAAACTTTTATGGGTGACTTGATCATGCCTACTGTTTCTCAACGTAAAAAGCAAACAAAATAACCCTAGGTCCTATTGATTCATTTTACAGCTAAAATCTTACATCAAAACTAAAAAGTGTGGGAAGAAATACTGTGTTTGAAGGATTGGTGGAGCGGCAGCCCAAGCTCAGGTTATGCACTGTCCCAACTCAGTGCCATTGTCAGAAACTAATGTGGCACTAATATAAATGCAAAAGTTCAAGGCACTGGAAATTGCAAATCCACACGAGTTACAGTGTTCCAGTAAACCTATTTTTGCATGGTGAGTGGTCTGTGTTATAACAGAATAATGATCTCCTGAAGAGACGAGCGCAGAGGAGAAGAGAAGGGATCCTTTTTTTCTATTTCCTTTCTTAATGTCGTTGTATAGAAAGAAATCCTACACGCAGCACATGGCAAACACGCAGCACATGGCACTGATCAAGTTGCTGCTTTTCTCTTTTCTCCCCCCCTACTCTCTCTCTCTCTCTCTCTCTCTCTCTCAAACCCTCTCTCCTTCGCTCTCTCAAACTCTCTCTCTGAGGTTGGATGGCTAATTGAGGTAGAAAATATTGCTCACTCTTTGGAACTGGGGATTGTGCAGACCAGGAAAATAAAAGGGGGGAGAAAAAGAAAAAAAAAACAAGTTGGCCATGGATTGGGGACAGAGAGAAGAAAAAAGAGAGAGAGAGAGGAGAGAGAGAAAAATGGAGAGAGGGGTGTGTGCTAAGGACATACAAATGCTGAGGTGCCAAGTGAACCTTGTGTTCTCTATTGGGACTCAAGGGTTGCCATGTTTTCAAAAAAGCTTAAAAAAAAAGAAAGAAAGCGCACTGGTATCAAATCCTCACCTTGGACTCTTACCGACCGATCTGGCCAGTACTGGATCGATTGTAATGTTTTTATTTCATTCCCCTGTAGACTCACGCACAGGTCATGTTGGAATGCTTAAGGGGTCCATCTTCCAGAGAGCCCAACAGCATGTAAGCATAATATATGGAGGTGGATGGATGCAGGGAGACATCACACAACAGCTGGCCGAACTTGATGACTGATGACCGTTGCATAACTCACTACAGGCGGAGCAGTGGCTGCAGCACCCCAAAGCGTTTTACCAGCAAACCAAACACTAAAGAAAGCTACAGAAGGCGCATTAGCCAGCTACAGGTTCTTATTAGTCCCTATGTGCAGGGTCCCTTGAAAGCCTTTTGGTTTCAGATGGTTACCATGAGAAGGGCCAAAAAGCACAGGCTTTCACATGGGGACAGAGAGAGGTATGCGTGCCATTTGGAAAAATTATTGTCCACTAAGGGACCATTTTAGAGTTCCTTGGGGAAGTACTTGGGACAAAGAGGGGACAAATAGGGTCCTGGCCATCTAAAAGAAATGTCATACTTTGAATGATCCAAAATAGTCGATCTCAAGCATTGCAACCAATGACAGAACCATATCATACCCCTTACAGTAACACTTACTCATCTGCTATGACTAAATGTGTGGCCGTTAAGAGGAGGACTCACTTGAGTCATTTGGAAAACCACAGCTCTGTCGGCGACTTGCACAGCAGAGTGCTAATAAAGCCCTAAGCCTGGTTCCTGTAAAGCAGAGAAACGGCTTGTAATCTTCCCCCTCTCCTCCTCCTCCACCTCTGGGGGTTTTGGGGCTCCTCTGCCCTGAGCCCAAACTGCACATTCAGCTCCTCCACCGCAGCCTGTCTGCCAGGCTCTGCCGACTCACTGTAACACACACACACACACACACTCACACCACTTCACACACACACACACACACACACACAAACATAGACACACTACTTCACACACCACACAGTGGTTTGGGGCTGAGAGGGGGACTGAAAGGGTGGGGGTGTATGGTTGGGGGTGTGTGGTGGGGTGTGTGTGTGTGTGTGTGTTGGGGGAAGGGGGGTTACCCAAGTTTGGGGTCAACGAGCCTGCATCTCATGATTTGGTGGTACACACCACACCCAATATTTCCAACTTATATGGTTTGATATTTAAGACATAAAAAAACAACAAAAACAACAGTGCAGTCTTGGTTTCTGACGCACGGTGAAGATTACATGCTCTGCTAAAGAGAAGTGCAGCCCTGCGCTGTTATTCTATCATTTATGCATGAAATAAGACTTGTTTACTCATCCTATGAAAGTTGGGGCTATTGGGGAACAGTGGAACATAAAACAAACAGCAAATTTTTGACAGTGCATGCCCATGTGTGTGTGTGTGTGTGTGTGTGTGTGTGTGTGTGTGTGTGTGTGTGTGTGTGTGTGTGTGTGTGTGTGTGTTTGTGCATATGTGTGTGTGTGCATATGTGTGTGAGCAACAGGCCATATATTCAGGATGGTCCTTAAGTACTCCCCGATCCCCTGATCCCTGACTGTAAGTGGACAGTGGTGGAAATCTGACTTGGCAGGTTGTGTGTTTGTGATGCGTCCCCTGTGACCCGCATGACAAAACGATGATGAAGGAGCGAGAAGGGAGATGCCGGACAGGGAGTTCTTCCTCCCTCTCTTTCTCTCTCTCTCACTCACTCTCTTTTTTCCCTTTCTGGAAGCGCGTTGCTCTGCTGAGTGAGTCCCGAGGCCAGTCTTCTTCCATCAGCTCAGGGATTTATGGGATGACATCGCCTCCCAACCCCAAAACAGTCCCCCGCACCAGGCAAAACACCTTCACCCCTGTGATTTATATGTGGGCATTTTCTGCTTGCGCAAGCCTTCTGTTCTGCAGTTAAAAAAAACAGGTAGAAAATAAAAAAACATGATATGCTACTTAAAGGTGCAGTCCGCTTGATAAGGGAGCATTATGGGACCTTGAAATGCTTGAGGTTCTTTTTCATATAAAGGATCCATAGCTGATCAAAGGTTTCCCATGGCTAAAAAGGGCCATTAATACTATGAAATGGATCTAACTGACCAAAAAGGTTCATCATGAAGTTCTACACAGAGTTTTGAAGGTTCCAGCAAAAGTAAGTGACATTCCAGAAGTATTTTTAAATCTGTTATGAAATATTCAATAATCTATAAAGTACCAAATGCATGATGAAAAAACCAAAGAAGACCAAAACGTATGCGGTCATATGTTTATCTGGTCCATTATAGACATCTGTGAACATGTTTATTTCATCAGATGAACCCTGTCTAATGACTGCCCTGGGTTGGATTTGGTTATAAACTTCTTGACAAAACTGGGCTGCAGCTTCATGTGACTTGACCAGCTGAGGCAGACAAACCATGGTGGAGTCGGGGGTTTGGTACCGAGCTCTCATGGACCATTAATTGGGGGTTGCAGCAATGGAAAAACCAATAAAAGCAACTTTATGTCATTCGCCACTTGGCAGCTTGTCACACACACACACACACACACACACACACACACACACACAGAGGCCTGCACACATACACACAGATATATGCACACACACTCTTTCTGTCTCTCTTTCACACACACACACAGGGCCCTGAACTGTATGCAGTTTAAACAAAATAACAGGATATGTGCTGCCCTTCCTCCTCTACACCATGGCTGCTTCTCTCGGCCTCTCTCCCTCAGGAGTACATAGCCACACGCTCCCTCTCTCTCTCTCTCCACCCCTCTCTCCCTCCCTCCCCATTCCTCTCTCTCCATCCCTCCCTCCCTCCCTCCCCATTCCTCTCTCTCTCTCCCTCCCTCTCTCGTTCACTCAGCGCGTGGAGGCCAGGTCGCCCCTCTCTGCTGTTGCAACAGGCGGCACATCAAAGCCCCGAGAGCACGTTTTTGCGATCTGGATTCTGACTTTTTACACACGACCACACCTTTCCTCCCCGCTCTCTCAGTTCCTCCCAAACCGCCCGGCTGTGTCCCGGGCCCGGACGCTCAGCGCTGTGTGGTGGTGGAGGAGTGTTTGTGTTGGACGCCTGCACGCCGATGTGCTGGGCCTGGCCCTTTGTGTCCAGTCCAGGAGCTTGGAGCGGCAGGCTTACGTCACATCGGACTGAGCCGCCAAAACTGAACAGGGAAAGAGGCTGCACAGGTCCACGTATGAGTCTATGGAGCTACAGCTGTGTGTGTGTGTGTGTGTGTGTGTGTGTGTGTGTGTGTGTGTGTGTGTGTGTGTGTGTGTGTGTGTGTGTGTGTGTGTGTGTGTGTGTGTTAGTGTGTGTGTGAGTGTGTGTGTGTGTGTGTGTGTGTGTGAGTGTGTGTGTGTGTGTGTGTGTGTGTGTGTGTGTGTGTGTGTGTGTGTGTGTGTGTGTGAGTGTGTGTTTGTTTGTTTTGAAAGAAAATAAGTGCAAGAATATCGCCAAGACACTCACACAGAGAGACTTTAATTTCCTAGCCATCTTTGGTAATTCTAGACAGGTGAAAACAGATGTGCTTCCTATCAGAACCACACTCATGAGCGTGTGCTTGGAGATTAACTGCGTCCCTGTGGAGCGCCGTCTCCGGTTTTCTCTGGCCTTTCAGTCTCTTGCTGCAGCAGAGAGAGAGAGAAGAGAGAAAGAGAATGAGAAAGAGAAATAGAGAGAGAAAGAGAAAGAGAGAGAGAGAGAGAGAGAGAGAGAGAGAGAGAGAGAGAGAGAAAAAAGACTTCATGTGTGTGGCTCAGAGCTGGTGACTGCTTGTTTTTCCTCTGCACTTGAAACCATGACCACAGACAGAATGACTGCGGCTGTCTGTGGCCTCGAAGTGCGAGGGCCCCCCACAAACACAAACACGCGTTCCTGTGTCAACATAATGGCACCCACCCACACACACCCGTGCACGTGGGTCGTACCCTGAAGAGCCGCAGACACGGACACACAAAGTAGCAAACCAGACACACATGCACATACACACATGCACATATACCCATGCACTCACCGCAAGAACACCTCTGCTTTCATAACCTCATTCGTCACACAACCAGGCTTACTGTACAAGGCGTGCACATGTAGTGGGGTGGCCCAAGTGAGGTTTGAGCCTCTAAGGAGGACATGACCATAATTACATGTGTCGTAATTTCTGCGGACACCAACAAGCACGGGCACATAGGACATTCTTTTTTCCCCCCCAAAAAAACTTTCACCAGAAAAATATAGGCTTTCTGTCTGTTTACAGTGCGGGTTGATGGATGCTGAAGCTGAAGATGGTGATGTATAGGTCTGGACTCAAAGGGAGTCCATGGAAGCTGTATCACACCAATGCATTGTAGGAAATCAGAAGAGCATAGAGGTATAGAGAAGCCGAACAACTGAGGCTCGTTACAGTCTACAATATCAGTGCCATGAACCATGCCATCGGGTTTGATAGCCTACATAAAGTCCAGTTCAGATGGTCTGGAATAGACTAACATTGTAAATGTTTTTCATCCTCTCTGGTCATTCTTCAGACTTCATGCAAATTACATTTAAGTGGAGGGATCGCATAACTTAAGTCTTTTGTGTGCAAAGGCAAAAGAACTCTGTGGTGACTGGCAAGCATTTGAATCACAGAAGAAAGGGTTGTAATTTAATGACTCAGTCAATATTATCTCAAAGTAATTACAGTGCATGCAAAGCAATGCACTATATTGTTATTCATTGACTTCTTATTACAGAGGGTGCAAAGCAATGCTCCGGTTCCATTTTTGTGCAATTTATACTTTTTCAGATATTAACTGAAAATCAATTCAGTTCCTATCATAGACTTTCTTTTGGCCATTGTATCATTATATTAGATCACACTATAATCATCATCATATTAGGTCAATCAAGCTAGCTTGCACCGGTGTTCGATTGACTTCTGCAGCAACTTCAAAGGCACATCTATTGGGAAAGACATAAACCATACTGACACTGGCGTTGGCGCTACTGAGGATGTAGCTTCAAATAACACACCAGAGGAGAAAGGCAATCTTGAGACAAACGCACCCTAAGGTTGCCTTAATGACTGCACTCAACAGAACACCAGGGTTCTGACCTCAGGTATGATTGTGGCAAGTTGTTTAAAAATATATATATCAAAAGGTTTTCTGCTTTTTGTCTATTTTGGTGAATTGTACAACCCCAAATCAGAAAAAGTTGGGACATTGTGTAAAATGCGAAAAATAAAACAGAATATAATAATCTGCAAATATCATAAACTCATATTTAGTTGCCAAAAGGACACAGCCAACATATCAAATGTTGAAAGTTACAAATTTGACTATTTCATGGAAAATATATGTTCATTTTGAATTTGATAGCAGCAACACATTTAAAAAAAGTTGGGACTGGGGTAACATAATGCTGGAAAGGTTGTTAATGATAAAGAAAACAAAAGGAGGAATGTTTCACAACTAATTATGGTAACTGGCAAAATGATTGGGTATGAAAAATAACATCCCAGAGAGCCAGAGTCTCTTAAATAAAGATGTAGGGGTATTCATCACTCTGTGTAAACCTGTGTGGACAAATGGTGAAAACAATGTAATTTTAATGCTTCTTAACATGAAATTGTGAAGTATTTGGGGAGTTAATCATCTACAGTACACAATATCATTAAAATATTGAGAGAATCCAGAGAAATCTTTGCAAACTAAGGATAGAGCTGAAAAATATTGCATAGACGTGGTCTTTTGGACCTCAGATGTCACTGCATTAAAACCAGACTGTAAAGAAAGTCATTGTATGGGCTCAGGAAAACCTCTGATAACCATTGTCTATGGGTACAGTTTGATACTCAATTCAGAAATGCTAGTGTAAACTTAACCATGCAACAGCCAAAATTGTATTTAGATATGATACAGAAATACCACTGTCTTATCTGGGTCTGAGCTTGTTTAAAATGGATTCAGGTAACATGGAATGTCCTGTGGTTAGACCAATCAAAATGTGCAATTCTTTTTGGAAATCATGGACTCATCTGGGCTAAAGAGGAGAGGGCCTAACCAAGTATCCAACCTATCCAACTTGTTTAAGTGCTCACTTCGAGACCCAACATCTATGACAGTGTGGAGGTGCATCAGTGCCTACAGCATTGGCATCTTGCACATCTGGCAAAGCACAATCAATTCTGAATGATGTATACAGGTTTTGAGCAACATATACTGTCATCCAGACAATGTTTTTTTTTCAGGGAAGACATTGAATATTTCAAAACAATGACAACATTAATTATGCACATATTTAAACAGTATTTCTCCATAGAGGAAAAGTACAGATGCTAAAATGGCCTGTCTGCAGTCCAGATCTGTCAAATTAGATGCATCATGAAAAACATGATTAAGAATAACTCATACTGTAGAGCAACTGAAATCCCATATCAGGCAGGAATGGGACAATATCTAATCCACAAAACTTTAGCAACTGGTCTTCTCAGTTCCTAAACATTTACAGAGGTAAACATTTCCTGTCCCAACTTTTTTTTAGACATGTTGCTGGCATGAAATTCAAAATGATCATATATTTTCCATGAAATAGTCAAAATTTTCAACATTTGATATGTTGTCTATGTCCTTTTTGCTGATAAATATGGGTTTACAAGACTTGTGTATTATCACATTCTGTTTTTATTTGCATTTTACACAACATCCCAACTTTTTCTGATTTGGTTGTCGAATTAAGTGATAGGCTGACTCAAACCTTCCTGTATATCTTAAAGAAATGTCTTCATTTCAGGGCAGTTACTCTGAGGAAAGGACAGGCATTTATGATGGCAAGATTCTGAAGAACCAAGATGCTGTGACACATGTTAGTGAAGTGCCTCAGAGCTTGAGTATAACGTCAGCATAATATTATATTTCCGACATGACTTCATGAGATCATTGTAACGACACATTTTGCCACGTCATGATAATCTGATTGAGCAGAGCCCTGATGTGATGCATGGTGCTGATGATGAAAAGCTACTGGAGACCCCAGGCGTTCAGGAGAGACCAGCACAGCTGACACCAGAGGCCCTACAGCCTTTGCCTTCCTCTGCAGTGTTCACCTCTACAGCCACAACAGTAAGATGCTCACCTACTATAGGCAGATGAAGTGACTTGAAATGAGTTCCTCTGCACACCAGACCTTACTTGGCCACATATTTAGGCAGTAAAATAAGTGCAGAGGTGAAAGCCCTTAAGCTAACACGGCCAACTCTCAGCGAACTGCAACGCAGAGCCTCAGAACTGCAGTATATTCTGTTTCAGACAAATGACTTAAAATACAAGAGTTTCTTGGACTACCGTACATAATAATGTAATCTAGAAAAATTCCACTGAAATGCCAATGGCAACAGTCACTGAGCTACGGGCCTGAATCATCAGATGCTTATCAGAACGGACACACTTCCACGTCTCCTCTTCCTGCGCACCGGTCCGCCCAGAAGCCACTGGAGGAGGAAGAGGAGAAGAGGGAGTAGAGGGAGGAAGGGAACAGGAAGCCCAAGGGGCGAGCTCTCTCTTATCGGACTAGTAAATTCACACGCGTCCCTGAGTCACGCTGTCGTGGCAGGCTGAGGTCACTCACCACAGAACGCTTCTTGGCTTATCATTTATGACTCATTTCACAATGACAACACAATCCAAAACAAACTGGACAGCCAGTAAAATTTAGGCAGTCCCCATGTGCCTCTGGGGAAAGTATATGACATCAAAAGCTCCCTGTTTGTCCAAATATGGTAGCTAGACTATAGTATGATTATGACAGACTGTAAATTCAGTGTCTGGTTTAAAGGACCTTATATTTGTGGAGACTTCAACCACCTGGAATGTCAAAACAGACCAGATGTGAGGCCTTTTTTGTCCTTTTTTTGTCTGTGAAAGTGCTGCTTGTTAAGTTGAAAAATGTACTATATCCATGGGTGCCATATGTCTCCTTCAACGCAGGCCTGGACACCCCTCCCCTTGACATAGATCTACAGGGTCATGGAGCAAACTACAAACTCAGTCAAACACCGTAGAGAGCTATTGGATCTTTTCTTGGCATCTTTACCAGGTCAGGCCAGAAATGTAGAAAAAAACTCCAAATGCTGGAGAGACATAACCAGCCGCTGCCAAGTATGACCGATTGGAGACTTGATTCCCTCTCTGAGCTCCACCAAAATACACAAGAGTGTATGGACACCCCTCCCCTTGACATAGATCTACAGGGTCATGGAGCAAACTACAAACTCAGTCAAACACCGTAGAGAGCTATTGGATCTTTTCTTGGCATCTTTACCAGGTCAGGCCAGAAATGTAGAAAAAAACTCCAAATGCTGGAGAGACATAACCAGCCGCTGCCAAGTATGACCGATTGGAGACTTGATTCCCTCTCTGAGCTCCACCAAAATACACAAGAGCTGAATGAGGTCATGGAAGTTGTCCTGGAGATGCATTCAATTAGAACTCAAGCTCTCCCTCTCAATAGCAAAGCATACGATGCAGCGTTCATCCGACCATGGAGCACAATGCTGAGTCAACACTTTATATTACATAGGTTATGTTTCTATAGGTTCCCATGAGTAGATGCCAACAGAAAATGTGTTGACAAACCAAAAGCAGTTTAGTCAAGCAATCGATGCATTTAAAACATGAGCATATGAAAAGTTATAGATGCGATACTACTGCTGCAAACATGTCTCTCTCTACCCTGCTCAGTTACTCCTCCAAGCTTTGCACAGAAACGTCTACAAAGAAAACCAGCTGAACACTGTGGGTGGGGACAGAGGGACCTACACAAAAGTGTGTGTGTGTGTGTGTGTGTGTGTGTGTGTGTGTGTGTGTGTGTGTGTGAATAGGGGGTGGTCTGAATATCCCCCTCATTCCAAGTTTGAAAAGCTTTGCAAAATATATTTTTGTCATTTTGCCTTTGTTCAAATAGGACAGTGAAGAGCAAGTGGGAAAGAGAGGTGAGGTGGGATTGGGAAATGGCCGCAGGTCGACCCAAATGTGGTACGGACGATGCAAGTGCCTCTGAGCTCAACAGCTCCCCAGCAAATTTCACTTTCTGCGGAGACCACTCGGGAGGCTGGGTGTGGACTCAGAACACATGGCTCGCTCTCGGCGCATGCAGCGTGCCTGCATGCAAACCCCAGCTCCTCTGTAAGCCGACAGGCATATCACTGGCCTCAAATGATGGACAAGTGATGAGACTTTTTGCATTATAGGCGTTGGCATGCCACGAACACGCTATAGAAGAGAGAGCACAAGTTGGGGGAAAAAAAAAAAAAATCTAGTGGAAACATCTGGTTTGAATGAAAAACACTCTCTTGGCTGGTAAGTTTATTAGCAGCCCTTAATACAGCCCAAAACTCATTTAGGCTGTTTGTCATGCTTGAATGTGTTTTTATTTGTTTGTTTTTTTGTGTTATTGCTTTTTTATTGGCCCTATGTCTATGCCATGCTTCCTGTTTGCTGTATAGCAATAGGTGTCTCCCATGGGAATCTACCTTAGAAACTAACCCATTTTTGAAGCCAAGAGGCCTTACAAATGGATAGCCAAACCCCACAGAAACAAAGGACAACACAAAGCATTGTTTCACCCATGGACACAGAGGGCATATGAAAGCTGAAACTGCCCTCTTAAAGCATTTCTGCACATACACTTCACTTCACTTCGCATATCTTTAAGATTGACGGGTTAATTTCTTTCGTGCCAAAAACAGCATTTGGCATGTACTCAATTTGATTAGGATGTCTCATCCTCGATAAGCCTTTTAAGTGTGTCATTTATCACTGGATGGTTTTTGAGGGTGAACGAGGGTGAGCCCTTCTTGGGGGCATGGGGAGTACCTCTGGTACCACACAGTATCAGTCCCCTCTCTGACTTTATAGAGTCTCCATCCCATTCCCGGCCCGTAAATTCTTCCCGTGTTAAACCCCGCTGATTTACTGGCCTGGCATCCTACGGTGTGCTGCTTTTCTGGAGGGTGAGCAGGAAATCTGTAGCGTATTAATGCAATGCGCTTTTTTTTTATAAAACATTTTTTGACACACGGCAAAAAAAAAAATATCACCAGATGTGGCTTTAATCAACACATCTGGAAAGAAAAGGAGGACATCGCTCCCCCTGACCTTGGAAAATTCTTAAACAAAACACTTGGTGCACTTTGTCTAACCTGAAGAAGGTGACTTCTCGAAAAGGTTCCAAACGGCCCCGTTGACTCCAATAGAGCTCCAACTCCAGCCAGATCATTATGCACTATATAGAGAATAAGGATGAACGTGTGCACCTCAATTGCAGTTACATAACTGGACACACCAGGGTCATGAGTTCACTTTGCAGAGAACAGAGGTGCTACCACATTGTGTTGTCATTGTCCACGGTGCGTAGCTACGGAAACAAGAGTTTCCATAACATAAACAGGAGTCTGAATGTATAGTTTTTAGCCCCAACCAGTATCAGTTGTGATGCAACTTTGCTCAGACTGCACTCAGAGGTCAGTTACTTCAGTGAAAGAAAAAATAGCTTAAAAGCTGTTCCTGTGTGTGCAACAAGTTGCTTTCCTAGAGCCCCCTAGCCTGTGGACAGCCTCTCACAGACAGAAATAACAGGAAGGCAGAGTAGGGGGCAACAGCACTGCCAGCCAGATGCCACACAAAGGATGTCCTGGGCAAAACACAGAAGCAGGCAGAGAGAAGAAGAATGGTCAGGAACCTGTCCTGTTTGGACGACCCCCCCCCCCCGACCCCGACCAAAGAGGAAAAGTAAATAGAAGAATGGATACTTCCCTGCTGAAGACACTTCTCAAGAAAAGGTTTTCACTTCTCACTACAAACCATTTTGAGCTACTGGGCTTCACTTAGTGAACTATACCGAATCCCCGTATCTTTATAACAAGCAAACTATTAAGCCCAGAAAATCAATATATTGCAATTAAACTAAATTGTATACAGTATATCATGAATATATCCTAATTTCTTTTTGAATGCACAGTTTAATTATGCTACTACACAACTTAATGACGCTATAAACGTATTACCAATAGGGTAATACAACAAACCTATGAGTCTATGCCTTTCTCTAATGACCACAGCAGATCTGCAATGACCTAGTCTCGACAAAAACAACTGCACTTCTCATTTCTTCCTCCCCTCTCGGGCCCTGGCATGCTGCACCCGAGGCCCTCCTGGAACACACAATAGGGAGCCAATAGGAAACATCTTGACAGAGAAGCCAGGTCTGCATCCCATTGTCCTTTTCCTCTGAGCAGTAAACAGCAGCAAGGTGGAAATCCATCTGTATGCAGCCAGGTTAAACACAACACACATACAAATGCACGCACACGCACACACACACACACATTTTATAGCCAAATATGCCAGCTACAACTCTACTGGGATCGTGTGTATTTACTCATTTTCCATCTTCAATCTTGTCTATTGTTTTGGAAACGAGACGATGAGACTTTTCCACTCTCTGTTTCCGCTCACACACCGGCTGACTCTCACTTTTTTATTTCCTGGTCTGGAAAATGGAAACATCTGAGACTAAGGGAGGATAGTATTGAGAGAGAGCAAAAAAATGCTTCATGATTTAGCATTGAAGTGTCAAGGTGCAACTGTGCTAAGGGGGAGTATCATGCAGTATTGATGTCGAAAATGACTTCATCACCCATCTCCAAGGCAACATAAAAAGACCTCTGCCAATTCGGCTTTGGTCACTCTGTTAAGAAAACAAGAGCAAAAACTACTAATCTTGTGCTGACTGTTATTCCCTGAAATGAAAAACAAAAATGAGATAGACATTGTTTTTTACCACACAAAAATATAAGGTTTCTCAGTGTTCCAGTAAAGAGAGTGTGCGGGGCACAGTCAGGACTTGGCGGCACCCGTGCGCACACATTTTAATTGCAGATGTCTCCAGTGCACCCCGCAAAATGCAATCCAATGAGAAAACACAAGCAAACGGCAGGAAAGACCCTCGCCACAGCACAAGTACTGTGCGGTCACTCTGGCCCCTCCGATCCCCCAATCCCACCACTCTCCTCTTCTCCTCTCGCCACACTGACTTTGTAAACGCTTATTTGAGCACGGGTCGTGCCAGAATCTACTGTGGCGCAGAGAGAGGGAGGACCGAGAGAGAAAGAGAGAGGGGGAGAGAGACAGAGACAGAAGGGAGAGAGTAAGGAGAGAGAAACCCTAAACCCTGCGACCTAACTCCAGAGAGTGAGAGACCGAGTGGAACAATGAGAGAGGCAGCTAGAGAGAGAGTGAGAGAGAGAGAGAAGAGAAGAGAAAGAGATGAGAAAGAGGAGAAAATCAAAACCCCCAAACCCCACAGCCTGACTCCAGCCGGATCTGCTCTAAATTATCTGCGTGGCTGCCGCACACATGTGTTTCAAAGACTTATATAAGCACGTGGCAGGAATATTAAATACTGCCCCTCGTCTGTTAAGTACACCACAGAATAACGTTTTCAGGCTGCTGGCTCCTCAGCCTGGGGCATGAGGTAAAATAGACTCTGTTTGCCTGTTTGCTGTTTGCCTAAGATAAAAATCAATGTCACTTTAATGTCCATGAGTTACATGTCCCAAGAGGACAATTCCCATTTCTTAAAGGAGAGAAAATTCGATCAGTAGCCTACCTATGAGAATATGCTGACTACACACAGAGAACAATATAGGGGCCATGCCATAACTATTAAAGATCAGGATCTGTCATGGATCAAAGGTTCAATACATCTTAAAGACAATAGAGAAGCCATCACAGGATACACACGGGACCCTTTTCTGGTGAGCACAACAGCAAGGTGCTTTTAGGTGAGAACTGCTCACTATGTGAGTGAAGCACTTAAGTTATCCCTTCCTTCCAAGACCACCGCTGTTTTATGTGCTGCCAATGATGAGATCTAATTTCCCAGACAAGTTCATTCACAAGCCTACCCTACTGACATACATAATTGTGTGGCTTGACAGAGCCAAAAATATTTCAAGGACTGAGAAGTGTTAGCAGCGCACCCGAAAGCATCATTTATGACACGGCTTAGGAAGGCCCACTCTTTAGAACGTTTTAGGCTGTCCATTATCAGTTCCCCTTAAAAGCATTTACCACTCAGGTTAACACGTAAAAACAATCTGGCTGTGCACTGTGTACCTCATAAAAAGAACATATGAACCGAAACAATTTGAGTTCTATGTATTATTTATAACTCAAGAGTCCTTGGTATTGATATTACAAATAATTTGTCCCCTTGAAATTATAAGGTTCTGCATTCTAGTAGCAGTTCTGAGATATTGAGTTTTAGAATTCCATAGAGTTATATTGATAAGAACAAGTATTTAGATATAATGTCCAAAAATGCATACAACTTCAAGAAACACTGAAGTTGTCACAGAATAAATATGTTAATCACTCCATTTTGACAAAAATGCAGCATAGAGCCATATAATTCCAAGGGGACAAATTGTATAACGTTTTTACATTAAAACATGAAAATGAAGTAGGCCTACAAACCTTTCCTCTATAACACACACCACAGCCCTATACAGTCAGTCAGAGAGGTCCACAATATAGTTCTGATGTTTCTCTGAAGATTAACCAACTCAGAAACTGCAAATGCACACTGTGACAAACTGGTTTAGTTCCAGATTTTAGATTGGGGCTGACTTTCACAAACAGGATTACAGTGACTCACTCAGAAAACTGTCACATGGTTAAAACTCCTTGTCACTTTCCTGACACAAGTATGTCTAATCTACCAAATATGCTGGCCCTTCCAAAACCTGAAGGTCAGTTAATTGCCCATGAAAACACCTTTACAATATATTGAGAAGATGTGGAGGCTATCCATCCCTGACGCACAACAATAGGCCAACGTGCACCAATGCCCTGTCATTCCAATAAATTTAATGGTGTCCAAGACACTCAAATTGATAGCTGATTGGAATGACCTGGCACATCCAGACATTGACACTGACCATCACTTAATGGCGTCTCTTTTAAGCAGCTTAATACTGCGCGCTTGGTGGCACACAGACATGGCATATAAATCACCTCATGACATGAGGATGCATTATGCCAGAATGGCACAGAAAAAATGACAGTATTTTATTTAGGATATGCATCTCATTTTAAGACTAAGAAATACAAACAAAAAGGTCTATACTGAGGGACAGCTGTATGCGCAATGTCTCGGAAAAGTAAAGTGCGGTCATGTTTATGATATGTAGCTAACGATCGTGATCCTTCCAACTAAAAAGAAGAAGAAGAAGAAGAAGGAATAGTTTTCGAAATGATAGTCCCAGAAAAAAAAGTCCCTTACCTCAAGGAGCATCTGCTTTACTGATTACTCTCCGTAACTGTATTCTATTGTTTCCTCACTCCAATGAAATTTCCAGAACGACGTCTTTACTGTTGCTGTTAAGCGCGACTTATAGCAATTAATAAAAAACACAATCCAAAGACATTCCGAACGTCATCATCAAAAATGAACATACAAAGGCTCAGAGAAGCCTTTCACGTATAAGCTTTCTAACTTTGGCAGCGCTCTCCCTGTTTCAAGGGGAAGTAAAATTGTGACAGGAAAGATGTTTGGGTAGAACGCCTCCTCCCCTTTGCCTATGCAAGTTTTCTCCGTTTTCACATCAGACTTCCTTCGGTTACGCTAGCCTTGAAAGTGACCACTGATAGAGAACCCCCGTCCCTTGCATAGGCTAGATCATACTATTAAACAAACAAAAAATAAGCATGCTAATTAATTGCATTGCTCCGTGGCAAACATTAAAAATAACTTGGAATGATAGAGCAATAATCGTCATAAAAAAAATCCATTGCATAACCATCATCAAAGCGCACTCAAAACTGCCCGGGGTATACCGGTTTAGAAACATGCAGATTTCATTCTAACAAACCCATGCGGCCATGCACATGACTTATGTGTGATGACTGTAACTTGTGGCATGGGTAGCCTTGTTGATGAAATACGTGACAGAGGTAGAATGGTTTCCAGATAAACAAGCGCTGTTAACGGGATAGGTCTAAGCGTTTTTTTTTTTCTGCCAGGACCGGGTTCAGGCATTGTGTTTTCTATAGGCTAGCCTAAACCTACGACATGTGTGTCTTGAGTAGCCTAAACCTACAACAACTTGAGGAAACTAGACCCCTGCTAGTTTCTAGTTAAGCGGCTTAATACTGTGCGCTTGGTAGATTGTATGGCACACAGACATGAAATATAATTCACCTCATGACATGAGGATGCATAATAGGCCAGAATTGCACAGAGAAATGACAGTATTTTATTTAGGATATACAGCTCATTTTAAGGGGAGCAGGGGTGTCAAACATAAGGCCTGGGGGCCAGATCAGGCCCACCAGCAGGTTTCATACGGCCCCCAGATGTTTTGGGTAGGAAGAGAAAATTAGAAAAAAGATATCCAATATGTTATAAGCAACATCTCTATGATATGATGACTTAAAAATAAACCTAGCACTACAAACCATCCTCAGGAAGGAAGAAGGGGGAAAACTAACATGGAAGTAGGGTATTTAAAGAAAGAAAGAGCAGTATATGACAGCAGTGCATTATTTGTACTTAATTATTGCCCATAAGTGATATCATCAAATAACAGTCTGACACCCGTGAAGAAAAAATAAAATGACCATGACAATGACGGCCCTCCACGAGGTCACATCCCAAAAAATTACCTAGGCTACCTAGGCTAATGAGTTTGACACCCCTGAAGAAAACATGGTTTCCGTCCAGTAAGCCTAGAGATCCTGTAATATTAATCTATTTTCATAGTCTTCACCCAGGCCTAATGTCAATCGGCCAGCACGAATTTCGGTTCAGCGACCTCATGAATGGTAGACTAAGCCAGGTCTCTCTCCAGTTAGGCTAATTAACATAAGCCATGGTTCTGCGTCTCCGCTCTCCTGTCTCCTGCGGGAGCACCCTCTTCCACTGCCTTGGCCTCTCCCTCTTCCTCTGCCTCTCCCCCTGCTTCTTGCAGCACCCTTTCCTTTTCTTGTCCCACTGGTCTCGGCCACCGGCTCCTCTTCCTCAGACAGACACAGGATCCTCAGCTCTTGTTTTTTTGCTTGGCGGAGCCCAGTCTTCATCGCTGTCACTGAAACAATTGTACAGGTGGAAGTTAGGCTCAGACCCACTAAAGTATATGAAAACCCTTCCCAACAACTTATACAAATGATATAAATGTGTGTACTCAGGTCACACCTCCCCCTGCTCTCTCTTTTACACACACACACACACACACACACAAACACACACTGCATTTTCACCTAACTCCCCCCCCCCCCCAGGTACCAGAACACTGTTCACACCTCCCCCAGGTCACACTATCTAAGGGTGTCACCCTCCCCTATGCACACTGAAGATCCACAGACATGTTTATGCACACACTAGAACTGCCTAAATAATAACTAAACAAAATAGTTCAGCCAGGTCTCTCTCCAGTTAGGCTAATTAACATGCTGGCATAGCTGCAGAAATGCAGTCTAGGCTAATCTAGACAAGGATACAAGGATACAAGGATACAAGGAAGTTTATTAGACTAGACTAGACCTAGTAGACTAGACCTAGGCTATTTGGAAATTGAGAACATTCGTTACGCGTAGGTAGGCCTATACCCAATATAATATATGGCTAGTGCACTTTTTGAGAGCACTAGTGTGCACTTTTGAAGATACAATGACATCTAGTGGCAAATAAGCAGTCATGCAGTGTTCAGCTGGCAAAAACAGACCAATTTAACTACTAAAATTTGAACTCAGGGGCTAATTTTTAGGCAGAACATTTTGATACCCATTATAAATGACATCTAGTTTTGGCAAATGACAAAGGCATTTTTTTTAAATTAAGTGAAATCGTGTATTAAAAGACAGCTTACAAAGACAGGTTAGGTTTCTCCGTTTTGCCCCCTCAGCAAATTGGGAGGCAACTAAAGGTTGCCAGTTTTGATACAATGGCATCTAGTGGCAAATAAGCAGTCATGCAGTTGATGTCAAGACGTTTAATTTTACTGTAATAAAAGTCAATTATTTGCTCATCTGAAATTGATGCAGTTCCTCTGTCTGTTCATTGGATAGGTCTAGGCTACAATAGGCTAGTCCAACACGATAACATTTAACAGGCCTACTAATAGCTCTACTGGGAAAACAGTGTTTTTAAAAAGTTACAGCAGGCCGGTAGGCCTATCTATAAAGACAAGTAGTAAATGCTCTTCTTTCAAAAACACTAATAAACAGAGATGTGCTGTTTAACTGGATTTGGGGAGGGACTTGTTTGTTACGGTGACGACATATCCGGTGTCATGTCTGCTTCCGTAGCTAACTCGTGTCTTGAATACTGAAGTTCTATGTACACATGGATCATACATGTACCTTTATCGTGATGCGTTAGATTGACAGGTTTTGGATTTTAGTGTGTTATTTCACTATTTAATCACAAGGACACGTGCGATTTTTAAAACATGGCAGAAGCAATATCGGAGAAAAGCCGTGGACTGACGTTTGCAGAGCAGCAAATGCTTCGCCATGGTTGGCAACCAGGTATCACCGGATAGCATACCCTAGCTAAAGATAGGATTATCTCAGATAATTTCTTCAATAATGTTTGTATGTATGCATGTACACAATCTGTTCTCTTGTTTACCTTGTAGGGAAAGGTTTGGGACGCCACGAAGATGGAAGGTCTGAACCAATCAAAGTCAAAGTGAAATGCGACAAAGGAGGGGTATGTTATGGTTATGGGATTTGACAGACGCTTTTGTCCAAAGCGACATACAAATGCACAACAATATCATTTAACAGGGTATGTGTCTAAATTCTTGGGTAACGATACTTGTAAAGAATTTCAGGGCTGACATACTAATTCACCAGATTAAATAGCTTGATCGAATAATTACAGACAGTAATGTGGTTAGAAACAATTGGGTAAAAAAATTGGGTGATGTCACTTATCCAATCTTTTCAGGTTGGTCATAAGCTCGGTGAACAGTTTACCTTCAATTGGTGGGACCATGTCTTCAATAAAGCTTCTTCAAATTTGTCAGTTGAAGATGGTCAGGTATGTATTTAGAGAGTGCATCTCCCACTACTTCTGAATTTTAATTCATTGTAGGCCCTACATCATTTTGTATGTCCACCTTTTACTGGAAAGTGGTTTTAATTACCTGCAATATCCGTCTTTGAGAATTTCCCATACCTTGTGTTTTGTTTTGAATATGGACCAGGATGGGATTTCGATGAAGAAAGTTAATGATGAAGAAGAGAATGGGATGATCTCCAACAAACGCCCACTCAAAGCCAAGCTGACCAAAGGCATGCAGTATGGTTGCTTTGTCAAGGTAAAGCAACAGTGATTGTCAAAAGGACTGCTGGAAGAAAGTTGACAGTTAATGGACTTGATTTGATATTGATGTCTTTGTTGTTGGTGACAAGTAAGGTGCTGTTTAAGTTACATCATAGAATATCTAATATCTATTCGCAATCCACTAGCTATCCATTCTCTGCACTGCAAAAAATAAAATCTAGCCAAGTGTTATTTATCTTAAAGGTAAACTATGCAGTATTGGCCATGTCCTTACTGTTTTCTTGGTTTTTGCTTCTTTTTCGCTGGCTCTGTCATGACGAATGTCTGAGAAACTCCATCGCTACCTTTTTCTAGCCGGTGCCTGGTGTGTATGTGTATTTGAATGCAGTAAAGCAATTTGTTACACTCGTTATACTTCCTGACACTGAGGCCGTCGGCCCGCCGGCCCACAGTTGCAAGGGTGGTTTTTCCGCTCATAGGCGCTAGGGGGAAGCGAGACGGCCACCATTCAATCCGAAAAAAGTCATATAACCATTCCAATGACTCTGAAGCTGTTAAATGAAGGTAAATTAAGCTAAAAAACTTGCATATTAAGCTAAAAAACCTGCATAGTGTGCCTTTAAAGTATATGATCAAATAATCTATCTGGTATTGTTTTTAATATAAAGAGACTTACTAGAACTCTTGTGAAAGATCTTTTTGACTTCATTTAAGAAGACTTTGACTTATTTTAAGGAGTCTTATCAAGACATTTACTCAACGCACAACAAATTACAACAAAAAACGCACTTGGTTAGATTTTATTAGATAAGTAGTTTTTGCAGTGTGAAAACACTAAAAAAACTGCCCCTCTCAGAGCCAGGGCAACTTGAAACAAGCAAAGTGGGGGCGGCCGGACCCCCAGACAATAGCAGAACACTGTTTGGAGTGGAGTGTGGAGTTTCTTGGGAGAGCACTGAAGGGAGGAGTGAGCTACCTCTCTAATGTGTTTTGTTTGGTCTTTGTTTGGGTTGAATATAACATACGCTGCTTTGGAAAAAAGTGTCTGCTAATAAAAAAAACCCCTTAAAGCAACGTTTTCCAGCATCACTTACCCTGCCTTCCTACCCTACTGAAATTTTGTTCAGCGTATGGACCGTTTTTACATTACATTACATTACATTACATTTAGCAGACACTTTTTGACAAAAGTGACTTACATATGTCAGCTATAATACAAGGGATTACATTGTCCCAGGAGCAACTTGGGGTTAAGTGCCTTGCTCAAGGGCACAACGGTGGAAGCTGGGAATTGAACCAACAACTTTCAGGCTACTGCACACTAGCCCAGCTCCTTAACCACTACACTACCACAGCCAAGGTTTTTGTAATGGCAGTATATGTACTGGCATCCTGATATTTACTAGTACACAATGTAATGTATTATTATTGTTGTGTTTGTCTCTTAGTCAGCTACTCTTCTGTGTGGACAAGAGCAGCCTGAGCAAAAAGCATCAAGTTCAGATGATAGCAGTGACTCTGAGGACGAAGACCAGAAACTCGACCTCTCCTCTGCCACCAAGTAAGAATTAGACCCTGTGGGGACAGCATCATTGTGAGACTCTGTTGGAACAAACCCCTCTTAATGGCTCTCTCTCTCCCTCCAATTTCATAGCTTGTCTGATGCTGAACTGCTAAAAGTTTGTGGAGGAAGGACTGCTCACAAGTAAGTTTGCACTATGACATTTGTGTTCCAACCAAGACAATGGCAAGTTGATAGTTACTCTACCAGTTGTGTATTGGCCTAGTGGAAGGTTCTATCGATGGTGCTGAGTGTTGTGCTGTGTGAAAATCTTGTAATGGTCATACATCAAACTTTTACTTTACAAGATTATTGTGAAATAAGAAGGTTTAAATTATCAAGACAGTTTGTCATCTAAGGCCAGGTATGTGCTTTTGCTCACATCTCCACAACTTTCCACAGGGGAGCCAGACACGGGCTCACCATGAGTGCCAAACTAGCGAGACTGGAGCAGCAAGAGCGGGAGTTTATGGCCAAGTACGGCAAGAAGGAATCATCAGTGGGCCCTTGCACTGAAGCTACTACTGCCCCAGCTACCCAGAGCCCCAGCAATGTAGACAGTGTCACTAAAAGGCCAAGCGCAAGAAAGACAAGCAAAAGAGCATTGAGACTGAAGAGATCCAGAACGGTGTTACAGATGGAGATATAGATGCCTCTGAGGTCACTGACTATGGCAGGAGACAGAAGAAGAAAAAGAAGAAAAGTTCCAAAGAGCGAGGAGACACAGATGCAGCAAAAACCCCTGTGGAAGCTTCTCTGGAGGACCAGAACACTGACGACACCCAGTCAAAGAAGAAGAAGAAGAAGAAGCAGCAGCCCAGCAACCAGGAAATGGAGGAATCAAACAAGAACGAGTGCCAGGAGGACTTCAGAGACGCCATCAATGTTGCGTCAACAGAAGAGGCCATAGCTGATCAGCCTGTAGACGCAGATGGTGAACTTAAAAAGGCTTTGAAGAAGAAGCGCTCAAAGAAGAACTTATCAGGGGTAGGAGATGCTGCTGCAAATGGACACCATACAGACGCAACACATGAGTGTGAAGAAAGCTGCGAGGTCATTGCAGAAGTTGAGGAACAATGTACTGTAGATCTGCAACTATGCATAGATGTGGACTCAAAAAATAATAATAAGAAGAAGAAGCAGAAGAAATCCTTGAAGACCAAAGAGGATGTTCCCTCACTCTATGAGGAAGGGACACAAAACGAACCCAGAGAGCAGGTTCCAGACGTCAAGGAAGGAGAAGAGAAAACAAATAGGAAGAGCAAAGCGAAGAAAAGAAAAACGGACAGTGAAAATGAACATGGATTTCCTCATGGCGACTCCACTAATAGTAAAAAAAGGGGAAAAAAAGGGAAAGAGGAAAGATAAAATCTTGCAAGTGACTGCTGATTTCTGATAAATAGCCCTTGTTCTTATTGTAGCCACAGTGCAGTGCATTTGCACCAATTAGTGGCCTCCATCAAGGCCTTTTATGGTATTGAGGGGAGGTGTCAGTCATGGACTATTTAATGGATTATCGCTCATAAATTGTACAGATGACTGGACTGCTCTCAATGAAGTGCCTTAGTGTTGCTAGGTATTATTTGGTGAACGATTAATTGAAAACTATTTTTAATGCCTTTGTTGGACAGTCATGATATTTTCTGCTTATGCCCAGATATTAAGATGTTATAAATATATTGAATGTGTTCTCGATTTGAAAACGGCCTCTGGACAACACCACATTACTACAACATGACGTTACGTCAAGCTTCTGCACTCCTATGAGTTGATCCATGTATTGATTTGTGAAATCATGATGAATTCTAGTAATTTGTCAGAACTGATAGAAGCACTGGTTTTTGGTGTTCCTGAGAAATATAATCATAGGAAGAAGTCCACTATTTTAGTTCTAATTCAGTGTACAATGCCTTTTCCAGGATACTTGACATGTGTTGATACTGGTACAAAATGGCTTGATTTAGCTGTGGCCTTAAGTAAAATAATGTTGACATCTCTTTATTATTCTGTCTGACTTATGTGAGAAACAGCATTTCTTTTCTTAAAGAGCTGCAGGCCAACAGGGTGGAAACTTTACAACAGAGGTTCTCAATGTTTTTAGGACCAAGGCACACCAATGATCGTACCAAAATCCTCACTCAGAGAGTCAAATAGTCCTCACTCCTTAAATTGGTTGTTAGACATTATTGTTGGTTGTTAGACATTTTTTTATTGCTAGAGTAAGCAGGCAATCACAACATATCCTAACAACCAGCAGTAAATTATCGGGCGAAATGGATCTCCGCTTCACATTATGAAATCAAAGTAAGACCAGAAAAAAGATGTAAATCTCTGAATGTGTAAAACCATTTCAACTTACTAAGCTGTGCCATTGATGTTTTAAAAACAGATTGTGTTCCTCAAAATTCCACAGCGCCCCTCACTTTACCTCACGACACATCAGTTGAGAACCACGGCTTTAGACCATTGAAATAAATCAATTTGCTATTGAATGGATTGATTTTTATTTTGATCTGTCAAACTCACTTCTTTAGTATGAAATATGCACAGAAACAAGTTGGTTATAGAATTTTGCACAAACAACTCACATCATCTTTACAGATGTTTTAAATCACTACACATTATTTTTGCAAATGTTTAGATTCCTAAGCAACAGCATCTTTGAATTCACTCAGGCTATATAGCAGCTTCCATTTCACAGATCCATCTGTGTTTCATCGAACACTCAAAGGCCATCCAACTCTTGGAGGGGTCAGTGCTAGGCAGTGCCGGCCCGAGCCTTTTGGGGGCCCTAAGCAGAATTTGATTTGGGGGCCCCCTCCCACAACGCAGAGTCACCTGTGCTTGGTGATAATTGACAACTTCACACTATAATGTCATATTGTAAATTAATACAGTGAGGTTATGTGTTAATACAGTGACTGATTATGAACTACTGTCCCCCTGGACACAGATGCATAAGGACTTGGTAGGCTCATTCAGTAATCCATCCTTGCTGACATGCCAAAAATGTTTTGGGGCTCCGCTCTACACTTCTGGCCCCATGTGCTTGGTAAACCAATGTATTAGTTATTTACACCAACCCTGTCACCTTTTAATCTTAGAGGGTACTAAAATCACAGATTTATTTGAAACATTCATATTCAAAGTGAAGCACTAAGGGTGGTTTACTGAAGTTGAATTGACATAACAAAATACAACAGCATTTGTATTTGTTGTAAACAAGTACATCCGCTTAATGACTTGTTTTTTCAACAGATTTGCAGAACAACCAACAAATGTGCATTAAATGATCAATCTTCAACTACAAAATAAAACCAAAATAGACAAACATTAATAATAATGACAAAATAAAATGTCCCAAAGAATAGATACTTATTCCTACTTCGTTCCTGGCTTTTCAGGTATCTGCAGCTCTGCAGTGGACTAACCTGCAATGATTAAATAAATACATAAATAAATAAAACAAAAACTATGTTAAATGTGTCATGTCATATTAACAGGCTATGTAACCATTTGCCATCAAGAAAACCTCACCTTCTGTGTCATCAGCCGTGGAGGCAGACACTTGATGAGGTAGAGTTAAGTAGTGGTAGAGATGTGCTCCAAAGTACTTCAACAGTGTCTCTGAAAAAAAAAAAAAATATTGCATAAGTGCATATTTGATCGAGCAGAATGAGTTTATTTTGCTATCATTACTTACACTCATCAACAAGCAATTCCACATGTAACAATTCATATTCTATTGGCAAATGAGGCATAATCAAAAGTAACGCTTAACATGGTGATCTACTGCAGCCTAAATATTAGGTAGCACCGCCACATCACTTGCCACTATCTTAATCAAATGTAAGTTTATTTCCATCACAGAAATCTCCCCACCAAACATGGTATATTTTCTCAAACACTACCATCTCTCACCAAAGATCTTAGAGCAGAACGCACGTACTGTTCCATCTTTGCCTATGAAGCTGGAACGTTACCGATGCCCAGAGTCGCGCTAGTCAGTGGGTTGGGACTGGGAGCCTGGGCTTAGCCTGCTGTTGCTATCAGACTTACCACTATGTCACATATTATAGAACAGTAATAAACTATCAACACTTTCAGGTGCGAAATCAGAAACAATCCCTCTGTGGTAAATTTGCCTTCAGTCTGTTTTCATGTAGCTACTGTAGTGCTAATGTCCACTTCAGTCAGCTAGCTAACTTTAATTTACAACATAAGCCCACCTATGGCTAGGGTACATGCTTGATTGAACATCCAAAACAATCCCAATATCCTTGACATCTGAAATACACCTAGATAAATATATATTAATGGGAGACATTTCTCTGTTGATGGCAGGGATTTAGCTCTGGTGATGGCTTATATTAGATCATGACAGCTAGCTAGCTACCTAAAGCACAAAACATAGCCTACTGTAAATAATCATGCAAACATACCTGTATCTTGCTCGTTTTTCTCCTCTGTCATTTTCTTCTTTCTTCTTTCTGTTTTTGGCACCAGAGGGATACGTCCTTTTTTGTGACTTTTCTTAACATTACCATCTCTTCCGATTTTTGAACTTGATGCAGTGTCTGCACGAATTGTCTATGCACCGAGGTGTCTAGTTTATGCGCTGACTCAAAGGCTGGCAGACACAGTAGAGGTAGGCAGGCATATTGATCATGAAATCAGAATTTTCTTGTTTTGAATTATTAATTGTTTCGTTTATTCATTCATTGATGTCACTTGTTTATGTTATTTATTATGTAAAAGAAACTCGATTGGGGGCCCCAAGCAGCCGCTTAGTTCGCTTATGCCTCGGGCCGGCCCTGGTGCTAGGCAATGATGTCACACAATCACTCCCCATACTAATCCAGTTCCTGAAAGAATAAATTATTGGTTAAATATGCAGTAAACATCAGTGACTACTCTGAAAACAAAACAGCAGTCATGTGACTACATTCCCTTGTTCCTATCTAGATGTTGCCATGTTAAGGAAGTGAAACCAAACTCAAACAACCGGATCCAGATTGTGCAGGAGAACCAGGAGGGTGACCCTCCGCCTGGTCTGAAGTAAATCATCAGATAAATGCTTGGTTATGTGAGCCATCCAGAATTCACTCTTATGATTTTATGTATTCTGACGTGGATGAATTGATTGTTTAATGAAAGCACTTTGAGTTCACATGAAAATGCGGGGGTCTCATTTCAAGTCTGAGTGAACAACACTTTTACACGTCTGTGTGTGCACCACATCTCACTGCATTATGACTCACCCTCCAGTGAGGTCACTGCCATCCACCCACTGCCATTGGCCTTAGATTTTGCTCAGTCCAATCCAGTATCCATGCCATTTGTCAAGGTAATATGTTGTGTGATTATTAATGAAGGCCTACAGCACAACATATGAGACAAATGATTACTGGTGAAATACATATTTAGACTGTACCGAATTGGAATTGAAACATCTGCCCAGAAATATTCGTGTAGAGAAATATGTTCAAGTGCAGATAAAGACATATTTGTTTTTGTGGTAAGGAATTTTGAGTCTTTAAAAGAAGACTAAGCAGCCAACCCAGTCAATTTACAACTTCTGCTGTCTCTACTGATTTTGATAAAATCATAAGCAAAATATTGTTCATTTTGTGTGTGTGTGTGTGTGTGTGTGTGACAGAATAGCTTCTTTTCTATCTTACCTGTTCCTCTGCTGTGTCTATGATCACCAGATGAGACCCCCTGTTAGTGCAATCAGTTTTACTTTGGCCCCAAGTTTTCCAGTTCTCACAATAGTAGAATAGGTAACAGCTTGATTGATAATATACCCATCCTGCTTTGCAATATTCACACTTTCTTTTCTGTTTAAAAAGACAAAAAAAGTTGAACAGATTGATCACACTGAACCACATTAGAGAGGCTTGTTATGAACGATGCCTTTATTTCTGTGTACATTGTGTTGCATTATCTGTGACAGGACAGTAATCATCAACTGGAGAAACACTGAACTGGAAAATGACCAGAGATGGATAGTAACTAAGTACATTTACTTGATTACTGTACTTAAGTATGATTTTTGAGTATCTATAATTTACTTCAGTATTAATATTTTTGGAAACTTGTGACTTTTACTTCACTACATTTGAAAGACAAATACTGTACTTTTGACTCCGCTACATTTGAAATATGAGCATGAAGTACCCGTTACTGTTAACAACATTTGATTCTTTAAATGCAATTATGCGATAGACCATCTTGAAGTTCATTTTTTGGGCCTGAGCACCGACGGTGCAGGACCAGGAAGGCCTTGCGCACCGAGGTGCGAAGCCCTATTGTCTTTGTAAGGATTATTATTCTTTTTTTCAGGGGCCTGACTTTGCCTTTTTTGAGGAGGTTTCCATGGTTGAGAAATGAAATTTGGTACACATGTCAGTCATTGTGCCCGCTACTCAGGGACAAAGGCTTGGCCCTGGGCGTGGTCCAGGGACTCGCCCCTTTATGTGACTCATCCCGTGGTTGGCATGTACTTTCAGCTAATTTTGGTAGGTGTGTATATCAACAACTGTCATATGTACAATGCATTAGCCACGACCAACAGGAAGTGAGCTATTTGGGATTTTGTGTGCATTAACATATGAGACGTGCCACGATGAAATGAGTTTAGTGTCGCGGAAATCCATTTTGAGATATATAGCGATTTGAATGCAGAGAGGGTCGAATAATGACAAAATAATGCATTTTCTAATTTCACCACAAACACATTTCTGTACCTCTTATCTATCCCTCATAGACATATCTTACTGTAAAACGACCTAGAAATATGATTTTGAAAGTCAAATGTGTAGGCTGCGCATTAAAGTTTGGATAAAAATGTTGATGTTTGTCTTCCTCATTCAGACGCTTGCTGTATGAGAACAGGAAAGTTTCTGTTTTGTTTAGTCTGATAACTTTGTGTTTTGGCTTTTGGCCTCTTCAAAAAGTCATCATAAATAGGCTATCCACTCGTAATTATTCTGAAGAAAATGTCTATTTTAGCCAAGAGATTTAGGAGGAAAAACAGCAACCTAACCTACCTACAGAACAAACCTAAACATACAGTTGTTGCCGACCAGATTCCTCACGGAGATTCCACCCAATTGGTCTGATTCAATATATTTCATATTTCATATATTTCATATTCAGATCTTGATCAACTAATTGAACTAATGGATGATCCACTTTGCTTGTGGAGCACTTTGGGTACAATTAAAAGATTAGAATTGGATGATCTAAGTTTCTTTAGTGGTTGATAAGATATTAAAAGCTCAGAGATATATGAAGGTGCTATGCCATTCAGAGCTTTGTAAGTAATTAACATAACCTTAAAATAAATTCTATGGGAAACAGGGAGCCAGTGCAGTTCAGCCAACATCTTCTTGGTCTTAGTTAAAAGTCTACAGAGTTCTGTATGAGTGATTCTTTAGATGTTTTTGGGAAGACCAGTGAAAATTATGTAGTTGTTAGCAACTAATTGATCAATCAACTAATCATTGCAGCTCCTGTCTTTTTATCAGTATGGTCTACACTACTCCACGGCAGCATATCTTGACATGTGATAAGAGGATTGTCTTTTCAAACACATAGATGACACATACTTAAGTTTTTAAGTAGACCAACATGATACAAAATATTGTGCCTGATCTACTTAAAAAGGTAAGGCAACTTTTGCATCAGATGATTATATATAATGCAAGGCTAGTCTTTGTATAGGCTACTTAATTTCTTGAATGTAAGACATGAGTTTTGGAAGTAAAGTCTACTTAACTTTGCAAGTAAAGTCAACTTAGTTTAATTAAGTAGAATTTACTCATAAAATTAGGTTCAGTCATTTACAAAACAAAGTTGACTTTACTTGAAAGATTAAGTTGAATTTACTTGATAAATTAATTTTGACTTTACTTACAAAACTCATTTCTTACACACAAGAAATTAAGTAGCCTATACAAAGACCAGCCTTGCTTTAACTACATATTAATCTGATGCAAAAAGTTGCCTTTCCTTTTTTAAGTAGATCAGGATCAATATTTTTATCAGTGTACAAAAAAGAACCAAAACGGCCATCTTTGTCCATATAAGAGATCCAGTTGTTAATTGAAGCTAACTACCTATGGCAAGTTGCATTGCAAGTTAGCTCTGGGGTAGCAATAATCTAAGTGTGCCGCTTTACGATCACAGTATCCACTTGAAGGCAGAGGACAAAAGTGTGTTCAGGAAAACGTCTGCATTTCAGATTTTTTCTCATCCCCGCGAGAGTTTAAAAGATGCGATAATTCAAAATCCCCATGTTATTTTCCCATAGGAAAAATCACCACATACCGGATGTCAAAGATGGCTGCTTTTTTGTAGGCGAACTTCAGAGGTCTAGGCCTATGGCAGGAGTGGTGGTTGATCTCGAAAGTAGTGTGTCGAAAGGGTTCTATCTCGGAAGGGTTCTCCTGGTAAAGATAAAAGATTGTAGACTGACATTTAGGAAATTTAGGCTACAAAACGTCAAGTCATATCCATGCACAAGTAGGCCTATATAACCTATAGGTTACTGAAAGACATTAAAGGGAATTAGTTCTTATACACTATCCCTTCTTTCCCCACCAACACACACAACATTACACCCCACACGAGGCTTGTGCACTATTGAAGAATTGAATTGAAAATGACTCCTAAATTCCAATTCAATTCTTGAATTTGAATTGAATTCGAATTAGGGTCAAAAACAGGATGTAGAATTACAATTCGAATTTGAATTAAAGGAAGTAGAATTGAAATTCAATGAAATTCAAAGAAATTCATATAGCCTACATAATTTAAGGGTAGTGTTAAACAATGAAGCTTCACAGAATCAGATGTATGATTGCATTGAACACACAACTTGTAACTTAAAACAGTAACAAATTACATTTCCACACTGTAAAACATAACAGTTTTACTTACTTAAAATGTTCTAGTAAGTAGAATTCAGGTTTTGTCTTTTGTTGAGAATACTTGCATAAAATGAGTGTTACTTCATTTTGAGGTAGAAAAGTAAACAATCAAGTAAACTATATTTGAATTGCTGAAGTTTGTGCTACACTGTAAAATTAGTTTATAACCTTAACCTGTTAGTTTTTATAGGCCTAGCCTATATTCCCATCCGCTATTGATGACGTGAAAAATAATAAAGGTAACTCCACTGAAATTATTTAAAATTAAAGTAACAAGCCAGTTTTGTAAAATGTAAGGAGTTTCGTGTTAATATTCTTTTGTTGAAGTTAAAAGGTTGTTACAAGGAGTTTTATAGCTTAACATCTAAAAAACAGTAACAAATTACATTTCCACACTGATATTCTTGCATAAAATGAGTGTCAAGTAAACTATATTTTAAAATGTAAGGAGTAAAAAGTAAAAAAAGTTTACAGGTGTAAGGTTAATATTTCGTGGTTAAAATGTAAGGAGTAAAATAGTAAATAGTAAATAAAGTAAAGTAAAGTAAAAATACCTGAAAAATCTACTTGAGTACAGTAACAAAGTATTTTTACTTCGTTACTTCCCATCTCTGCCCAGTTCATTTTATCTGAAGAGGAACTGAAGAGGAGGAACTAGCTGATAGACAACAGTCTATCACAGGGGTGGGCAAACTGCGGCCCGCCACCAAACACTTTAATCTGGCCCGCCGAGCATTTAATTTGGGTATCAGGCTGCTCGCAATTTTTTTCCTGCAATAGAGACGACATTGGTTAGCCGAACTGCTTTTCAGCTCATTGTTTTCCAAATAATGTATCAAGTGTACATGTTTCAAGATAAAAATAAACATTAACTTTTTTAAACCATAAAATAGTTCCCTACCTTTGTGGCTCTCAGTATTATCTGCACAAACATTTCCATGGATGTTGACTTCTGTGCTTATGTTATTATCAAGAACCAGGAAGGATGTCACGCTCAGAATCTCCTTTTATGGTCTTTGCTGCAACACAGTATCTTCATAACTTCACACATCAAACCACCTTCACCCTCTGCAGCAGCTCAGAAGACAACACCTCTAGGGTCAACTCTTCCAGGTTAAAGTGGAGCTTTGCTACAACCAGTGCCGGTTCAGACCTCCATGGGCCCCTAAGCAAAATCCGGCTAAGGGGCCCTCCTAAGGGGCCCTCCAAAATGTAACCTTTTTTTATAGTCCCACCTGACACCCCAGTGCTCCCAATCATCCCACCCCATTTTGGGTGTCTACAGAAGTTACCAAATACAGGTTTTTGGGGAATTTTAGGGTCTGGGCTGGTTGCTTTTGAAGCTGGCTGTACATATCTGGTTGTGCTACTGGTTGAGACTGACTGTTCTTCACCTGTGTCTGTAGTAGCC
This sequence comes from Alosa alosa, assembly GCF_017589495.1. Taxonomy (NCBI): domain Eukaryota; kingdom Metazoa; phylum Chordata; class Actinopteri; order Clupeiformes; family Clupeidae; genus Alosa; species Alosa alosa. The sequence goes on from NC_063201.1 coordinate 27,481,972, forward strand.
TAGGCTACTTGCCAAAGACGTGTACTGGATTAGATTCCCTTCAATATTTTTTTCAAAGGTAGACTAAGGTATATTCAATATTTTAATATGCCTACTTTATATCATTTACTATGTGCCTCGCATGGACAGATGCGTTTTCTTTATGTAGCCAGTCGCCGACATTCAAAAAACGGAATATACGGTTATATTTCACAACTTCTGTGAAGTACTGGATAAGGCTGGCAAGCAAGCTGCAGACAGATCAGGGTATTCACTTCCCTGTTGAGTATGCTAGGTCAGACAGTAACACACGCTGGAGAAATGCAAACAGATCAACTTAACGTGTATTTCCTTCTGATTGCGAAAACGTTTGTTTTATTTTTTATGTCGGTCAGTGGTTCCTTCATAAATTGCGCAGCAAAAAAAGCACCGGGCATAATTTGACCAACAGTCTCTGCATTTGAGAAATGCTATGCTGCGTCCTAGCAAAGAATCTAAGCCCCGCGCAACTCCAAAAAGGAGTGAGGTTGCGCCGGACGCCGGACAGGGCGTTTAAAATCCTGACTGTCCGGCCTAAATCCGGACGTATACGGCCACCCTAGGACAGTACTAGAGGAGCATCTTCTGTCGGGAAGCTCAAGTAGCCGCTTTTAATAACAACCCCAGCTGTTAGAGTGTGTGCAGTTTTACTGTTGTGTTGTGCATGAATTAGGCTGGGTTCACACCACAAGTATTAATGCTCATTTCTGATTCCGTTGTTTTTATTAAATGTGGCAAAATCAAATTCCTATCCCAGTGAGGACTGGCACCCTAGCGGGGGTCTGGCTCGTCAGGCTAGTTTCACACCTCACCTGGCGCCAAACCGTCTGGCCTGCCATAAAAACAAAGAACTAGAGAAATTGATTTCTTACAGGTGGAAATGTGAAAAAAAAAAACAACACTTTGACAAGAATTGCAAATATATCAAACTCAGACTTTATTTATATGCAGTGATGTGACATACGTTTGGGGAGCATTCAGGCAGTAATTTCAAAAATAAGTCAGTGGTATGTACAACTATTTACAAATGTATATACTGCTTTTAGGCATCAGTCTGAACTCCTCAGAAGTGAAAACCCAGATTCTAAGTGGGCCGCGGCTGTAGTGCCCTTGAGCAAAGCACCTAACCCCTCACTGCTCCCCGAGCGCCGCCGTTAAAGCAGGCAGCTCACTGCGCCGGGATTAGTGTGTGCTTCACCTCACTGTGTGTTCACTGTGTGCAGTGTGTTTCACTAATTCACCGATTGGGTTAAATGCAGAGACCAAATTTTCCTCACGGGATCAAAAAAGTATAAAAAGTATATATCCTTTTACTAAACACGGATAAGTTCTCCATTATGAAAGTAAGATCAAATATTTCTGCACTGCGCTCAAGTACACAGCCGATCAGCTCGTTACTAAAAACCAGTGCAATCTGTGCTGTTAGTGTACAGATGAATGTTCTGGACTAAGCTGACCTTGTACCTGTACCAAAGATCTCTAATCAACTCTTTTTGATCCTCTGTAACTTCCCTGCTTTTCACTGTGGCATAAAACGTCGTGTTGAGACAGTTCATATTCAGGTATTGCCCTGTCACAACCAGCAGAGCTGTACAAACAAACTGAGTGGCAGTATGAGCAGCACAAATGTCCTGGTAGAACACTTTCAGTGTGGTGCTCAAAGTGGGAGTATAACACCTTCCTAAGGCAGCTAGTGGTGCCCTCTTTTAACAATGTTTTCACACCCTCATCCATTTGGGTTTGCTGCTTTAATGTGTAAATAATGGCATGTGACGGAGACCCATCTTGCCCAGCCCTGCCAACCTCCTGTACAAGGGCCTCCATATCCTCAGGTAAGACATACTACATTACGACATGGGATATGTTTGGAAAATTCAGTCCCATTCCAAGAGCTGTGGTGGCTACAACCACTCTGCAAGCACCATCACCGCCTAATGAAGCGAGTACTCTACTCTTGTGATGGGCAAATGTTTGGCTATGAAACATACCGATAAGCATATTTCCTACCCTGTGTTCTGGATCCCTATCAACCCAGCAGTCCTCACCAAGTTCCTCTTTTAGGTGACAGAAGACCTTTCCGCAAGTCGTCAGTGTACGGCAGTAGATTATTACTGGCGACATTCTCGGGTCGTTCTCTTTGAGTTTCCTCACAACCCACTTCAGACAGTCCATAGTATCTGAAGACACTGTAGTCAGTCCAAGCCGAATATTCGTTCTGTTTGGACTTATGGTAACCTGAGTGGCATTCTCCAAATGCAACTGTCTTTTGATAATTGCTCTGGAATCCAGGTCCACTGTTGCTGTCAAGGCCAGAATAGGTGGACCTGGAGGACAAAGACAAGTGCATTAACACCTAAAATACATTGGCATTATAGATTATTGTATTGATAAGAGTTCAGAAATGTAACAAAACAGATTTTTAGTTAATGATAGAAAATCATTGTTCTTGGTGTATCAACCGAAGCCATTGTCAGTAAAGAATTGAGTTAATTTTAGCACAGCACCATGTGTTTATCAGAGAAAGGCAGGTAAACAAGTTGGAACCTTTCTTGAGGAGAGGGGTGATATTGATAACAAATAAGTATTCAGTGGTTATTGCACCAGCCACATAGACGTGCATACATAGACGCTAGGTGGTGCTAAAGCACTAGGAATTTTGCCCTTTATCAACGAAAATGCCCTTTTGATTTTTTTTTTTTTTTTTTCAATTATTAATATTATGAAGATTTTACTGAGGTCGGTTTTGAAATGATCTTTTGAAAACCTGAGACATTAAAAACGACTGAAACAATGCACCGAAATGAGCCACCTCCTTGCGCACACCCGACCAGCCCATCTCTCTTCCTTTGTCACGTGAACTCGCGCGGTCGCGCGCAGGGCACGCCAGATGCGCAGCACCATAGCAGTTCAGTAAGCGTCTTCAGCTAGCAGGCATGGTCGCTGACAGGCTGCTTCTCCCGTGCCCCATCAGCCAGGTAACATACAGATCAAGCAAAATCTTACAGTTTGCCCTCTAAGCCCAAAATGTAATAATTTTGTTGTGCAGTAAAATGTCTCATTCAGCACCAAACAAGCATTTTTGCCGACTGGTCACCTGATAAACTAGTTAGATGAAGCTAGATAAAGTTTTACGCTGTAGCCCAAATCAATGACAGATAACGTGACGACCACATACAAATAATTTCGGTAGATTTTGCAAATGTATGTGTTAAGAAGAACGTTTTCTGTTGTATATGTTTTGTTAGGCAACATGTATTAACACATTCATTTGTGACAGAAGAAACGGGAAGTTCCCATTACCTGTGAAAAATGCCCATCTGCATCTGCATTCATGTAATGACAACAGTCAACAGCCAACAACAGACAACAGCCCACTATAACTCCTTTTCGTACTGTTTAGTCTCTTTATTGTCTTACAGATCAAGTAAAATCGTACAGTTTGCCCTCTAAGCCCAACGTGTAAAAATTTTGTTGTGCAGGAAAATGTCTCATACAGCATCAAACAACTAAGCATTTTTAGCCGACTGGTCACCTGATAAACTTTTACGCTGTAGCCCAAGTCAATGACAGATAACGTGAGGACGACCACATAGGCCTAGGCTACAAATAATTTCGGTAGAGTTTGCAATTGTAAATCTATGTGTTAAGACGAACGTTTTCTGTTGTATAGGTTTTATTAGGCAACATAAATTAACACATGTTGGTCTCTTTATTGTCTTAATGGTATATTAATTTACTAATTGCAGCACAAGTCAAATTTCATTCAACATGTGCGTGTAATTTTTTTTTATAATTAAGTGTTCCACGTGCGCTAAAAAGTGCCCCCCCTCCCCCCTCCTGAGCACCTGCCCCCAAAATGTCTGTGCACGCCACTGACCAGCCACATATAAGCCTTGACATATATTTACATATAAGCCTTAGTGTTCTTTTCTATTATACTAGGCTGGATATAGGATCATGCGCATGGGTCTCACAACTTCCATATTCACCCTGTTTTATGATGGATCACAGTTCTCCCAGCCTGGCAAAACTCTCTCTGAAGGCCTTCTCTCCTCTAGCAGCCTTTCCCCTCTAGACATCAGCATACATTTAAATGTAAAAACATAACCAATGTGACAACATCAAGGAATACAGAAATAGCACAACCCATTCTACAACAATTTTTTTAGGTCTGATCAAACTATCCATTAGTTAATTATTCTGTGATGTCACTGCTGTAATGCAACATCAGACCCTATAAAACTATATAACATCAGAGCCGTTTGTTGTAACGTAGGCTCCCCAACATCATTCAGTTCAGATTTGTTGAATATTTACTTTATCGATAAAACGTACTTACCATTTGTACGTGAGATGAACCTCATCCACTATAATTCCCAAAACGTCTTGGAAAACCTTGGTGGCCAACTTATCTCGCCATTGCTTGTGAAGAAGCCATGATTCAGGACTCCTGTATACCAGCTGGCACCGGCCGCTTCGAATGTCCTCCTGGTCGCCTTTTCCAAGTTGCATGGCCTTCAGAGTACTCCTAAGAGCCCAAAAGATACAAGGACTCAAGAAGGACTCTTCTCATCCTAACAATGGATTATTCCTACCGCTGAAATCAAGAAGACGCCTATGTAGTCACAAAGCCAGAACTGAGAGACTCAGGAGAAGTTTTTATCCCCAGGCCATCCGAACTCTGAACTCACACTATACTGACTTTGCACTCATTCCTCCCTCAGCACTCATGACCCCACACACACACACACACACACACACCTACAAGACTTTTAGCACTTTTACATCCCTCTCCCTATGCTACAGACCTTTTATTTATTTTTCTTATTTCATCACACGCCAAAACACACACACACACACACACACACACACACACACACACACACACACACACTTTCTCCAACTTTTGCACACTTTTTATTTATTATTTTTGATTTCTCCTCCATCTACCCATGTCCTTGATTGCCTAGCCAGTCTTGTTGCCCCCCAACACACACACACTTACATCATCACTGTCATCACTTCACATACATACAGCACACTGCTTGCTACAGTAAGCCTCCTCTACATACTTGCTGCACACTGCCCACCCCCACATACACAGCACATTGTCTTCAGGATCTTCTCCAACACACATCCTCTACATACTTACAGCACACTGCCCCCACCTACCCACACACACACACTACACACACACACACACACAGTCACTGCTCCACTCCCCTCCCGCCCACACACACATCTTCACTGTCATCACTCACATACATTACATACAGTACTCTGCTTGCAATAGTAAGTCCCTGCCCCCCCCCCCATACATACACAGCACATTATTCATCAGGAAGCTTCTCCAACACACATCCCCAACATACTTACAGCACACTGCCCCAATACACAGCACATTGTCTCAGGAGGAAGCTTCTCAAACACACATATTGCACACTGCCCTCTCCCCACATACACAGCACACTATCCCATCTCCCCTGTCATCCCCCCAACACACACACCAAGACCCCTGGCAGTTGGGTTAGCCCCTTGAGCCGTGGATCTGCTCAAGGTTTCTTCCTTGGTAAGGGAGTTTTTCCTTGCCCCTGTTGCTCTTGGGTGCTCCTTGTTGGTGCCCCCCACCCAATCCCAATCCTCCCCCCATTAATGCACAAATAGGCTGACACCAGACATAATTTCACTGCATTTCTTACTTCCAGTAACTATATGCATGTGACAATAAACTTCCTTGTATCCTTGTAAGAGTACAAGAGTAGCCTACATTTTCTAAATATTGCATTACTACTGCCACAGTGCTTACATTTACAGAAACAACCTACATGGAGTTATGAAAAATGTTAATGTTAATACCTTGGAGAATGTAAAAGGAATTGAAAGTAAAATCAAGTCATTTTCATCTTTTTACCATGTTGCCAGGGATGGGCAGTATTTCTAATACATGTATTTAAAATACAGACACACTTGAAGCTAAAACTATCATTAACTTGTTCAGAAAATTGAAATAGTCTGGCGAGGTGTGGCCACAGGTTGGCACATTCCCGGGATGGACCTGCTGCGTCTTCATCCATTGTTTCGTCCATGGTTTCATCTCTTATCTAAATCTGACCATGGAGTTGACTTTGGTGGAAAGTTGAAGGTGATTGCTGATAGGCTGTCCCAATCAGTGGCGCCTGCACAATCCAATCACGTTTGAGAGGGAAACAACAAATTGAGGATTTCCGAGATTTTTCTTTTTTCCTTTTTTTTAGAAGGAAACTCACGGTTATGGATAGAAATGTAGTGGAGTAAAGAGTACAATATTTGCCTCTCAAATGTACTTGAGTAAAGTCATGAGTACTCCCCAAAAATGATACTCGAGTAAAGTACAGATCCCTCAAAATTGTACTCAAGTAAATGTACTCCGTTACTGTCCGGCTCTGAAATTGGTAGACATTATTGTTGGTTGTTAGACATTTTTTTTGTTGCTAGAGCAGGCAGGCAATCACAACATATCCTAACAACCAGCAGTAAATTATTTTGACGAATTGAATCTCCGTTTCACATCAGGAAATCAAAGTAAGACCAGATTAAGAAAAAGATGTAAATCTCTGAATACGTGAAACCGCTAAATTTATTACTAAGCTGTGCCATTGATGTTTTTAAAAAATACCACTCTAGCCTATTTCATGAGCCCAAAACAGATTGTGTTCCTCAAAATTCCACGGCACCCTTTACTGCCTCACGAAACACCAGTTGAGAACCACGGCTTTAGACCATTGAAATAAATCGACTTGCTGTTGAATGGATTGATTTTTATTTTGATCTGTCAAACTCACCTCTTTAATATGAAATATAAACAGAAACAAGTTGATTATAGATTTATGCACAAAAAACTCACATCGTCTTTACAGATGTTTTAAATCACTATACATTATTTTTGCAAATGTTTAGATTCCTAAGCAGCATCTTTGAATTCACTCAGGCTTTAAAGCAGCTTCCATTTCACAGATCCATCTGTGTCATCGCACACTCGTTGGCCGTCCAACTCTTGGAGGGGTCAGTGCTAGGCATTGATGTCACACAAGGTTTGTTGATCCCCATACTAATCCAGTTCCTGAAAGAGTAAATGAAGTATGCAGTAAACATCAGTGACTAGGCTGAAAACAAAAGAGCTGTCAGCTGACTACATTCCCTCGTCCCTTTCTAGATAGCCATGTTAAGGAAGTGAAATGAAACTCCAGCAACCGGATTCAGATTGTGCAGGAGGACCAGGAGGGCTGGTCTGACATTTTTGAAGTAAATCATCAGATAAATACTTGGTTATGTGAACCATCCCAATTACCTGTGGGACTCATCCAGAATTCCCTCTTATGATTGTATGTATTCTGAAGTGGATGAATTGATTGTTTGATTGAAAGCACTTTGGGCTCACATGTTGCTGAACATGCGGGGGTCTCATTTCAAGTCTGAGTGAACGACACTTTTACACATCTGTGTGTGCACCACATGTCCCTGCATTAGAACTCACCCTCCAGTTAGGTCACTTCCATCCACCCACTGCCATTGGCCTTGGATTTTGCTCAGTCCAATCCAGTATCCATGCCATATGTCATAGTACGACGCTGTGTGTTTATTGATGAAGGCCTACAGCACAATGATACTGGTGAAATATTTATTTAGACTGTATTGGAATTGGAATTGAAACATCTGCCCAGAAATATTTGTGTAGTGAAATATGTTCAAGTGCAGATAAACCCAAATTTGTTTTTGTGGTAAGGAATTTTGAGTCTTTAAAAGAAGACTAAGCAGCCAACCCAGTCAATTTACAACTGCTGCTGTCTCTGTATACTGATTTTGATAAAAGCACAAGCAAAATATTGTTCATTGTGTGTGTGTGTCTCTCTGTGTGTGACAGAATAGCTTCTTTTCTACCTTACCTGTTCCTCAGCTGTGTCTATGATCACCAGATGAGACCCCCTGTTAGTACAGTCAGTTTTACTGTGGCCCCAAGTTTTCCAGTTCTCACGATAGTAGAATAGGTAACAGCTTGATTGATAGTATACCCATCCTGCTTTGCAATATTCACACTTTCTTTCTGTATAAAAAGACAAAGAAAAGTTGAACAGATTGATCACACTGAACCACATAAGAGAGGCTTGTTATGAACGATGCCTTTATTTCTGTGTACCTTGTGTTGCATTATCTGTGACAGGGCAGTAATAATCAACTGGAAAAACACTGAACTGGATGGACAGTAATTAAGTATATTTACTTGATTACTGTACTTAAGTATGATTTTTGAGTATCTGTACTTTATTAATATTTTTGGAAACTTGTGACTTTCACTCCGCTACATTTGAAAGACAATTACTGTACTTTTGACTCCGCTATATTTGAAATATGAGAATGAAGTACTTGTTACTTTTAACCACATTTGTGACCCTGCAAGGCGAAACCAGTCGCTTTACGCACGGTGCTATTTTGAGAAAGTCCACGAAACGTACGGGTAAAATGTCAAATTTTACCTTTTCACATAATTCGACAGAAGCCTACACTTTTATATTGTGAACAAATTTGACAGAATACATATGTTTTGACTGTTAAACCCTGACTTTATTTAGGTGAAGATTCAACATAGCAGTCATTCCCCTTTGTCCACGCCGCTGTAAGGTTTTCACGGTAGAGCTAATTTACTCATTAGGCTACTCATTACTCGTTACTCAACGTGTCAGCTCTCTATCGTTCTTGGCAGATGTAACCGAATATGAATGTGAAAGACTTGCCTTTCAGGGCACGAACTGTCAAAAGCACAAACTTTTAGAAATATCCTGGCGACCAGGAGAGGTTTTCCATTGACGTAGCGCATTTTAAAAGTATACACAATCTGTGTACACAGAACTTCCTCTTCCCTTACTTCCCCCGAAATACATTAATTATATTCTATAGTGACACCTTATGACCGTCCCGGGTATTAACTTTACTAGGGGGCTGAAAAAAACTCATTGCACGGTTGAAACGGCATAGTCAGTCATCCGCTTCAAAGTCACGCTACCGTAAGGCTAATAATAGCTGTGCCCTCACACTATCACACGTCACAATTTACTTAAACCGGTGATTATCTCCTTTTCTGGTGTATTGTGACAGGAGAACCATGCCAACTTTGGATGCGGTTATCTTAGCGATACTTTTAGCAATGCCCTTGATATATATAGCCTATCGTTGGAAAGCTTAGTTTATGGCCGTTCACGTTCAGCTTAATTTTTTTCATTTTACCAAAGCGACTGGTTTCGCCTTCAGGGTCACATTTGATTCTTTAAATGCAATATAGACTATCTTTCACTCCAGAAGTTATTTTTTTCAATAGTTCAATTTGAACTTGGCTGAATTGGCTGTGGTTATGAAGGTGACAACAAATTCTTCCACATAACATCCTCCATGTAGATCCGCTGAAAGGCCTATATGATTCTAACTGTCTCACTAAATTGCATTATCCACACTCAATTCTCACTGGTATCTGCTAGACAACAAGTACCAAAACATGATTAGTTCATAGATTTCACATGTAAAATTAATTTTATACAACCCCACCCCATCTTGCCTGTTCATAATTCTGAGACATTCTTGAATTGTGTGCATGTGTGCGATGTACATGTTTATGTGTTGTGTGTGTGTGTGTGTGTGTGTGTGTGTGCGTGCTTGTGTGTTTGCCTGCGTATGTGTGTTTGTGCATGTGCATGCATGCGCATACATATGTCTACTGTGTGAGTATGTGTCATAATTATGATTACTGTGAATGTATGTGTGTGCGTGTGTATCTGTTTATGCACATGTGTGCACATGGAATGGGTTAACATGACCCCTGGAGGCAAACATACAGAAAAAAATTGGTCATTGAACCCTACGGTTCTCAAGATATTCACAGAAAACTGTGTCTGCCCTACCCTCCTTTCGGGGGGTCCAGTACAGCGGGAGGGCTACAGATCAAAGCAAAAAACGATGGTTCCATGCTATCCATGTGGGGTTACATGCCCACCAAGTTTCGTGTACCCCGGTCTTTCAATGTCCTGGGAATCCTTGTTGGTGTACGGTCACTAAATGTACACATAAATAATTTTATTGTAAGGCCCCCCATGAACGAAAGTTCACAAAACTTGACATGCATTCGGAGGGTGTCATAATGATCCTACACTTTCAATTTCGTGCAGTTTTGACCATGTCAGCCAGAGATATTGTGATGAAAACACCTAATTTTTTGCTTTTTTGCTTAATTTTTAACTAGGTGGCGCTATACATGAAATAAGTGGTAATGGGATGGGTTGACATGCCCCCTTAAGACCAACATACAAAAAAAAGGTGGACCTCCTAGGCCCTACGGTTCTCGAGATATTCACAGAAAACTGTCTCCGGCCACCTACAGGCCAGTTGGTGTATAGTAACATAAATTAATTTATTGTGTGGCCCCCATGAACGGAATTCCACCTAAACTTGGCGTGCATTCAGAGGGTGTCATAATGATCCTACACTTCCAATTTCGTGCAGTTTTGACTATGTTAGGTCACAGATACCTGCGATTACAACACCTCATTTTTACTTTTTTGTGTTTAACTAGGTGGTGCTATACATGAAATGAGTGGTTATGGAATGGGTTGACATGGCCCCTTGATATCAACATACAAAAAAAAATGGTCCTCCTAAACCTTACGGTTCTCGAGATATTCACAGAAAACTGTGTCTGCCCTACCCTCCTTTCGGGGGGTGCAGTCCAGCGGGGGGGCTACAGATCAAAACGAAAAACGATTGTTCCATGCTATCCATATCCCGGTCTTTCAGTGTCCCGGGAATCCTTGACGGAAATTTGGACATGCGAAAAAGAAAAAAAAAAAAAAAAACTGACTAAACCTATATGACCGCCGCTTCGCTGCGCGGCGGTCATAATAACTTGTAGGAAACCAGGTAGGCCCTACGGACATGGTCAACGTGAGAAGACGTGCTGAAGGTGGGCTGAGCTCAACGTTGTGGCACTCCGCCCCACATTGAGCCCAGCCCCGATCTGCAAGCTGCAGCCAGGGGCTTCTCAGAAGACGTGCTGAAGGTGGGCTGAGCTCAACGTTGCGCTCCGCCCCACATTGAGCCCAGCCTCGATCTGCAAGCTGCAGCCAGGGGCTTCTCAACTAAGCTGCCTTGACATGAGCGCTTCCCTATGAATAATACAGTGCGTCCATTGCGCATCGGGTGCTACCCTCGTTTTACCCTCTCTGTCTCCACTCTCGAATATTTTGTTAATGCGGAGAAAATACGCTTTTAATGGGCAGTGCAAATGCGGAAGTTAAGTTACCAATGTGGGATAGAGAAAACGTTTGAAAAGGCATATGACTTAGATATTTTTTCGCGTACCCCCTGAAATCAGTCCACGTACCCCAGTTTGACAACCGTGGTTTTGGATGAACTAGAGTGGTGGACACTGAAATTTTGACGATTGGTCCTGTCTCGACTTTTCTGACTCGTTTTGAATCGCCTTTGACTAGTCAGAGTGGCTGCCTACAGGCATGCTCAAACATATCCTAAAACAACCCTTAAAGGGACACCAGGCAACGTTTTCGTGTTAATTAATCATCTTCGTAAGTCGGTATATGGTTAAATGACTCATTACAGGGCGAATGAAGACTCTCTCGCCCGCCCCTACTGCCTGTAAGAAGAATATCCCGCTTGCGAAAAAGCAGCGAAAACCCTTGACGGAAGATGCAAAGAAAAGGAAAAGAGCTTCAGACTGAGCGAAGGGGGAGTTTCGTAGAGAAAAAGCATCAGGCTTGCCTGGTGTCCCTTTAACGTTCGTTTTCAGAACAGTGCAACTCACCGAGTGGTTAGTGGTGCTCGTTCATTATTAAAATCAAATATAGCGGCGCAATGTATGATTTCCAGCCGTCTTATTTGCTATTGTGGAACTATTTTTTCAGACACCTCACAACCACATATAAACTTCCGCTTAATATTTGAGCCTGAAGCATAAAAGGTGGCGCAGTAATATCAACGTGCAATGAGTCTTCCAACAGAAATCAATGGGATTTTACAAAATGCCAAATAAAACACAACAGAAACTGTATTTCGCTACACTACTTGTTTTGGAAAATCAACGAACACCACTAACCACTCGGTGAGTTGCACAGTTTTAAAAACGAACGTTAAGGGTTGTTTAAGGACATGTTTGAGCATGCCTGTACATGTCCTAAAACAAACCTATAGGCTGCCAGTCTGACTAGTCAAAGGCGATTCAAAGCGAGTCAGAAAAGTCGAGAAATTAGACGATAACCTGACATTCACCACATAGCTAGATCTCTAGCCTACATTATTAAACGATAAATAATCTAATCATAATTGAGTTATCAGGTTTTGTAACACTAGTTTTTTTTTAAAGCAAGTACTTGTGTACTTCAATTTAGTAAAAATCTGACTTAGCAACTTCTCACTTGAAGTAATATTTGACATGGTGTATCTATGCTTTCACTTAAAGGACTTGTGTACTTCGTCCACCTCTGAAAATGACTTCAAGGGTCTGATTGAGATGGTCCCGATCCCTCATCAGTGTTTTCTTTTCCTCCTGCAGTAAAACAATTTCTGAATGCAGATGCTGGTTTGCAGCACTTGCGTTGTCATAATGAGCCTGTACAATTTTATTGAAGTTGCTCAGGTTGACATAGTGGGTCATTAAGTTGGTGTATTTATCTTTGACCTGATGCAGCTCTCTCACCAAGAGTGGGTTAGACTCAGACACATAGCCCTGATCTGAGAGGAGAAACACAAAAACATGTCAAATGTGGTGACGCTGGTACATTTTGTTTATTCTGAGGATAAACTAATTGGGATTTGAACACAATAAACAAGTGAAGCCACCAGGGCAGAGAGGAGGAGAGCAGTCAGCAGGCCAAGGACCACCACAGCACAGCGATATCGGTGAGGACCAGGCAGAGACAGGTCATCTGCTGTGGAGACTACAGATCCGGCATGTCATTATGGGCCATTGAGGGCCACTCAAAGTCATACATTATCCTCCACACACGTCTGTACAAGGACTCTTACATTTACTTGAAGTTGTTTATACATATAGAAGCTAAGAACTCTCACTCTCATCAGAGGGCGTTTTTCGACCAACAGAGAGCTGGTTCTTAAACGTTCAGAATTCATAGAACCTTGGTTCTATCTAGTGAACCAGCCTGCATTTCCACCAGTTTAGAACCGGACCAAGGATGCGTCATCAGCAAAAGGGTGTAGCGTGCATAACTGCCCTGTCGAATGACGCATCCACTTCGGTTCACAGGTAAAAACAAGCATTTTCTGCTTCCAGCTCCGAACCAACTTTTCAGGTTTCGAACCAATTTATCTTTGGTCAAAATGCTCCAAACGGTTCAACATCTGGAGTGTGTGAACCAGAACGGAACCGGTTCTCTGGAGAAGGCCTAAGAGAGGCAGCTGTTGTGGAACTCACCTGTTGCTGGGCTGGGCTCTGCTTTCACTTCATTTTCTTTTACTTCCGCATACACATTGTCTTCTGCATTTAGTTCCTCTTCAAAAATAAAATGTCATGTCATGGGGAGAAGATAAGCCTGTTTAGATTTAGCATTTTAAACACTCTCCTAAAGTTATCCCCATTCCACCGACAGGCAGTTAATGTGGTCTTTGAGGCACAGTATCTGAAATCCATTCTCTACACATCTGAGTGATTGAAACACTATATACCCATTTTATGACACAGGAAAATACTAACATGACCACAAAGGTTTTGTTACAGTTCAAAAGATACAAATTACAGATTTGAAAAAAAGTAGTTTGCTGTAATGGTGACTATAGGAGATACATTAATGTTTTTCAATTGACCACCCACTAAAAAACAAATATTAATGAATGTAATGACATCAATAGTTTAATATAATCAAATAACAAACTGTCGATCTCTCATTCTCTCACTCTCATGGATTGAACCCCAGATAATACTACAATACATTTCAAGTAAAACCACTGATGCAAAACTTAATAGAAGTAGCTGAATGAGGAATTCACCTCTTGGCTCTGATTTTTCAGATTTGATGAAACACTCATTGGAGTAGCAAACAACTTCCATTTCTCAAATCTTGCAAGTTAAAGAATCTTAAATGTTCCTTGCATTGAGCTAATAATAGGCTTACAACTGTGAAAAGAGTTAAAGAGAAAGCCCAAATCTGCTGTTCATCAGACAAATTGGATGCCGGCAGAACTCTGTTATTCCCCCCCATTATGTAGTTCAGGTAAGTGGGCGTTGATGCATACAATAATCAAAGGTGCTCTAAGCGATTTTGGGTAACATCAAAAAACAAAACAGTGCTAGTTCTGAACTTCTCTATTTTGAGCTAGTGAAGTTGTCTAAAACATCTGACATGAAGCATTTTGCACATACTGGGCTATAAAAACAGATGTGACATTAGCGTTGAAATCAAAGGTATATTCTGCACCATACACCGCAGTAGCATGGGGTTTTTCTGGCTATTTTGTTCAACACTGATATTTACAAAACTAGTATACAAAATGTATAAAATATGCAAGCATATGCAATAGATTCTGTTGTACATCATACAGATGCAGTGAGTGAGAGGAAGTTAAGCAGAGCTTGACCAATTTGTCTGGCAGACTTTAACTGTATTATTTAACTGTATAACAGGCTTTTTGTCATCTTAATGGTTGAGCACTGGTTTTCTGTGTTCCTGAGAAATACATTTCTAGGAAGAAATCCACTAATTTAGTTAGTTCTAATTCAGTATACAATGCCTTTTTCAGGATACTTGAAATTTGTTGAAGTTGATACACAATGGCTTGATTGAGCTGTGGCCTTAAGTAAAATAACGTTGGCATCTCTTTATTATTCTGTCTGACTTATGTGGGAAACAGGTTTTCTTTTCTTAAACAGCTGCAGGCCAACAGAGTGGAAACTTTAGAAAAGAGGTTCTCAACCTTTTTGGGCCAAGGCACACCAAAGGTCAAACCAAAATCCTCACTCAGAGAGTCAATGAGTCCTCACTCCTTAAATTGGTTGCTGGGCATTATCGTTGGGTGTTTTATGTTGCTAGAGCAGGCAGGTGAAAAATCGGCAAATTTAGCTATCACAACATATCCCAACAACCGGCAGTAAACTATTTTGGTGAAATGGACGTCCGTTTCATATCAGGAAATCAAAGTAAGACCAGATTAAGAAAAAGATGTAAATCTCTGAATACGTGAAACCGCTAAATTTATTACTAAGCTGTGCCATTGATGTTTTTAAAAAATACCACTCTAGCCTATTTCATGAGCCCAAAACAGATTGTGTTCCTCAAAATTCCATGGCGCCCCTCACTTTGCCTCACGACACACCAGTTGAGAACAACAGCTTTAGACCATTGTAATGAATCGACTTGCTACTGAATGGATTGATTTTTATTTTTATTTGTCAAACTCACTTCTTTAATATGAAACTGTTTCTGTTTTAGGGAAGTGAAATGAAACTCCAGCAACCGGATTCAGATTGTGCAGGAGGACCAGGAGGGCTGGTCTGACATTTTTGAAGTAAATCATCAGATAAATACTTGGTTATGTGAACCATCCCAATTACCTGTGGGACTCATCCAGAATTCACTCTTAGATTTTATGTATTCTGAAGTGGCTGAATTGATTGTTTGATGAAAGCACTTTGGGCTCGTGTTGCTGAACATGCGAGGGTCTCGTTTTAAGTCTGAGTGAACAACACTTTTACACGTCTGTCTCACTGCATTATGACTCACCCTCCTCCAGTGAGGTCACTGCCATCCACCCACTGCCATTGGCCTTGGATTTTTCTCAGTCCAACCCACTATCCATGCCATTTGTCAAAGTAATACGTTGTGTGATTATTAATGAAGGCCTACAGCACAACATATGAGACAAATGATTACTGGTGAAATACATATTTAGACTGTACCGGAATTGGAATTGAAACATCTGGCCAGAAATATTTGTGTAGAGAAATATGTTCAAATGCAGATAAACCCAATGTATACAAAGTATATGCTGTGTGATTACTGATGAAGGCCTACAGCACACCATATGATATGAGACAAATGAGAGAATTACTGGTGAAATACATAGACTGTATAGGAGCTGACTGGAATTGAAACATCTGCCCAGAAATATTTGTCATTTTGTAATAAGGAATTAGGAATAAGGAACCCGGAACCCAACGGTTTTTCCAATGTCCAACTGCTGCTATTCTCTGTATAAGGATTTGGATAAAAGCATAAGCTAAATATTGTTCATTTGTGTGTGTGTGTGTGTGTGACCGGTATAGTCTACACAAACATTTTAATTTCAAGAATAACTTCTACTTCTACTATGGTCACCAGATGAGACCCCCTGTTAGTGCAGTCAGTTTTACTTTGGTCCCAAGTTTTCCAGTGCTGAACACTTAAGTAGATGAATAGATAACAGCTTGATTGATAGTATACCCATCCTGCTTTGCAATATTCACACTTTCTTTCTGTCAAAGGAAGGACAAAGAAAGGTTGAAGAAATTGATCCCACTGAAGCATATTGGTATGTTGGGTGTTATAAAAGATGGCTTTCTTCTTGTATACCTTGTGTTGAATTATCTGTGACAGGACAGTAATCATCAACTGGAAAAACACTGAAATGGAAAATAAACTCAAGGGTCCGATTGAGATGGTCTCTTTCCATCGTTAGTGTTTTCTTTTCCTCCTGCAGTAAAACCATTTCTGAATGCAGATGCTGGTTTGCAGCACTTGCGTTGTCATAACGAGCCTGTACAATTTTATTGAAGTTGCTCAGGTTGGCATTGTGGATCATTAAGGTGATATATCTGTTGTCGATAGTGTTAGACACATAGCCATGATCTGAGAAGAGAAAGACAGAAAGAAATGTGGTGACACACATTTTGTTTATTCCGAGGATATTGTGAGGGACTTGAACACTCACAATAAACAAGTGAAGCCACCAGTGCAGAGAGGAGGAGAGCAGTCAGCAGGCCAAGGACCACCACGGCACAGCGATATCGGTGAGGGCCAGGCAGAGACGGGTCATCTGCTGTGGAGACTACAGATCTGGCATGTCATCATGGGCCACATACATTATCCTCCACACATGTCTGTACAGGTGTGACCAAGGCGGGGGCGCTATTGAGCGACCACCACAACCTACTACCCTGAGGAGCAGACCACACCCACCAATAAGATTCAGAGGCCCACGGAATAGTTTAAAACAAAGAATTTATTAAAGTTCGACAATTAAGAGTCTCTAAAAGCAGGACAGTCGTCCTTCGCCAAAGTCTGCTTTATTGTCAATTTCTTCACATGCCAAGACGTACAAAGAGATCGAAATTACGTTTCTCACATATTTTACCAATTAAGTCCACAGACAAACATAACATTCAAGTAAACAATAAAAAGTAAATAAGAAGGCACATACAATGAAGAAAGAAGAGCAGTAAAATTGGGTTGAAATTGTGCAATTGTGCATAGACAGTCAATATAATAGTGCAAAGTCAGGCCAATAAATGGCTGAGGTAGTTCTGTTTGACCTAAGTAAGCAAGTGGCATAGTGGTGCAAGTTATGTAAGAGCAGCAGAAGTGTGTTGTGTTTTCAGGACAACAGGACAACAACAACAAGTTGCAAAGTGTGCAAGTGTACAAGTGGAGTAGTGCAAGTGGAGTAGTGCAAGTCAGCCATTGTGGGTCCAAAGTCCAGGATGTTATGTAGCTAAGGGTGGAGGGGGGAGAGAGTTCAGCTGTTGGTGAGTCTGGTGGTGCGGGAGCACAGGCTTCTGTACCTCTTCCCAGAGGGCAGTAGATCAAACAAATTGTGAGCGGGGTGACTTGCATCACTCACAATTGTGGTCACCTTGCGGGTGAGGTGGGTGGTGTAAATGTCCTTCAGGGAGGGGAGTGAAGCACAAATAATCCTTCCAGCTGTGTTCACTATGCGCTGCAGGGCTTTCCTGTTGTATTCAGTGCAGCTTCCGCCCCACACAGCGATACAGCTGGAGAGGATGCTCTCAATGGTGCCTCGGTAGAATGTGGTCATGATGGCTGGTGGAGCACTTGCTCGCCTGAGTTTTTGCAGGAAGAAGAGTGATTGTTGCTGTAGGTTGCAGTGCAGTCATGCGTCAGCAGGGTGAAGAGCAGCGGACTGAGCACGCAGCATTGGGGGGCCCCCGTGTTCAGTGTGATGCTGAGATATTGTTGCCAACACGTACTACTTGAGGCCTCTGACAGAGGAAGTCCAGTAACCAGTTGCAGAGGTAGGTACTGAGTCCCAGTTTGTTAAGTTTGCAGATGAGTTGTTGTGGTATTATGGTGTTGAATGCAGAACTGAAGTCTATAAACAGCAATCTCACATATGAGTCTCTTTTTTCCAGGTGGGTGAGGGCTGGATGGAGGGCAGAGCAGATTGCATCCTCTGTGGACCGTTCGGTATGCAAACGTGGCTCGGTATGCAAACTGGAAGGGGTCCAGGGTGGGGGAGGGGGGAGTGGATTTGATGTGTGGCATGACAAGCCGCTCAAAGCACTTCATGATGATGGGTGTCAGTGCCACGGGGCGGTAGTCATTGAAGCAGGATGGAGCAGTTTTCTTCGGCACAGGTATGATGGTGGCAGCTTTGAAACATGATGGGACGATGACTTGCTTCAGGGAAGTGTTAAAGATGTCTGTGAAGACATCCTTAAGCTCCTCAGCACAGTCCTTCAGCGCACGACCAGGGATGTTGTCTGGGCCTGTTGCCTTACGGGTGTTGATAGCAGCAAGTGTCCTCTTCACGCTGTCGGCAGAGAGGCACAGGGGCTGCTCGTGTGGAGGGGGAGGGGTCTTCTGTGGGCAAGTGCTGTTTTGTGCTTCAAAGCGAGCAAAGAAGCGGTTCAGATTGTTGAGCAGAGGGATGTTGCTCTCACAGCTCTGTGGCGCGGGCTTGTAGTCTGTGAGGGCCTGAATGCCCTGCCATAGGCTTTGTGCGTTCCTGCTGTCTTTGAAGTGGGTGGTTATCTTGTGAGTGTATTCCTTTTTTGCTTCCTTGATGCCACGGGACAGGTTGGCTCTCGCTGTTCTCATGCCAGCTTCATCCCCAGCTCTGTAGGCTTTGTCTCTGGCCCTCAGCAGCCTGAGGACATCCCCTGTCAGCAGGGTTGGGTAGTAACGGATTGCATGTAATCTGGATTACGTAATCAGATTACAAAAATCAAGTAACTATAATCAGCCCAGATTACAATAAAAAAAATGTGTAATCAGATTACAGTTACATTGTTGGGGATTACCTTATTACATTTTATTATGCAAACAATGCAACTTTTTTTAAGATAGCCTAGCTATCTTTTAATTTGACAAGCTTCGGGCTTGCCAGTTCGATCCCCGACCAGTAGAAAAAATGTGGGCTCTCCCATGCCCACATCCACGGCTGAAGTGCCCTTGAGTAAGGCACCTAACCCCTCACTGATCCCCGAGCGCCGCTGTAGCAGACAGCTCACTGCTCCGGGTTAGTGTGTGCTTCACCTCACTGTGTGCTCCACCTCACTGTGTGCTCATTGTGTGCTTCATCTCACTGTGTGCTCTGTGTGCTTCACTAATTCACGGATTGGGAGACCAAAATTCCCTCACGGGATCAAAAGAGTATCTATACTTACTAACAAACTTATTTACTAATGGGGCAGGTCTCTCGGCACTGCCTGATCTTTTCCTCCTAATCTTAATGTAGCCTCTTGTTTTAGTGTTACTGTTTACTTTGAGAAAGTCACCAGGTCCCCCTATAATAATTTTCTCACCCCCACAATTGAAATGGACATGGTGTCATTCAGGCAATGTCCCTGGGTCAAAAAAATCCAGCGAAAGCTAAATTTATTGTCCAGGTGTGCCCTTATAAAGGTTAAGCTGAGTTGTGCATGTTTGGAGAATAGTGATCCATGATGACTAAGTGATCAATTTTGGGATGGGGTGAAAATTTCAACCACCAAAACACCACCCCCAAAGTGGAGAATAGCTATAGAAATGTATTAGTTTTGGGTGTTTTTCAGACAATGGGACCTGGTGACCTCAAAGTAAATGGTAACATTAAAACAAGGGGCTACATTAAGATTTTTGGAGGAAAAGATAAGTTAATTCACACAGTAATGTTTTACTCAGAGCAAAGAGATTTCTTAGATGTAACGAAATAATAAAGAGAATAATAGAATGAGAATTCTTTAATCAATTCAGTGGTGGTGTCTTTTGTCACCTAGTGGCCAACGGTTGAATCATCAATTGCACTGGCCCAGCAGCAGAAACCCAACAGACAGCCAAGTTTCATACAAAAATACACTTTATTAAGACTTACAAACACTGTAAAATTAGCCTAGAAATCTAGACGCGCCCCTAGCGGCAGCAAATTACAATGGTGGGAGTGGCTCCTCTGTAGCTCACTCCGGCTGTCCTCTCTCCAAGTAGTCAAGTGGGCACGTCCAGGGGGTCACGGCAGTTGTCGTGGGTGCGTTGGACTCGGGGACCACGAGGTGGAGGGGCAGAGGAGACAATAATAGCGAGTGTTGAGTGAGGTTCAAGGGCACGACGCGACGCGCCGCGACGCGACGCGACGCGACGCGACGCGACGCGACGCGACGCGACGACGCGACGCGCGCGACGCGACGCGCCGCGACGCGACGCACGCACGCGGCCGGCCCTTTAAGCTGCCATAGCGAGCGTGGCATTCAGCTACAGTGCAACCAAGTGGGACTCTTGAGCCAGCAGAGCCTCCTCTTCTCCTCACAGAAACGGGCTTTTATACCCCTTAACCAGGGCATGGCCAGTATTAGGCCATTAACTGCTAATTGCAAGCATGTGGAGGCAATTATCTATGAACAGTCAATGACAGGAAGTATGGTCCAAATATGGGCAGAGAGGTGGAGCAATTGGAGTTGGAGTTCAATTGGAACACTTAAGTCACAATAGCAGGGGAGGAGACAGTCCAAATATGGTCATGGGGAAAAACAGGAAGTATGTTGCCAGGTTTGTTCGTGATCAGATGTCCAAAAGTCAATAGGGCAGAAGAAAATCAATAGTAACAAGAAAACCCACTACAATTGATGCACACAGTGAAACAATCACTACAAATCAGGGTGGAAAAATATGCTTACACACACACTAAACACAACACATCATACACTGCACACAATAAGGCCCTAATGTCTTTGCTAATATGGCAACAAGGAACTAAGTCACCTGTGACATTTCCCCCCCACTTTTCTGGTGGTTGTCCCGACCACTGTTTATGGGTACCCATACCTTACTGGGGGCTGCCCCCTGGTGGATCTTTGTCACCGCCTTACTGCCTTACCTGTTGGACTCATATTAGGGGAGCTTGGCGGACAGGACATGGTTTCAGGCTGTATTCGGTGCTCTGGATCCTTTGCCAACTCTTCAGCCAACGGGCGTGGTGCCTGTGCTGTTGGGTCTACTCCACTGATTGTGGTCAGCAGGCCACTTTCCGAGTTTGATCCAACTGAAGTGGTGGTGTGGGTATGGCCAGTGGGCTGGTTCTGGTGGACGAGTGGAGTGATTGCGACCGGGTACCAGGCCATGGTTTGTGGTCGGCTTATTGATGGTTCCCCTTCTAAAGACACCTCTCCTGATAGAGGGAGAGCAGATAGCTAACAAACGTTCAGAAAAAGTCATGTTGGCTAATTTGAGGAAAAGTCGGTAAAGGAGCTATTTCACACAATTTGAGGGTGCTGAATTCAAATATTTTGTTTACCAAGCTCAATTTTGAGTTTTAAGCTTGCTAATTACCATAATTAGCATAATTCACATACTTTTTGGTTTTGCCATCAGATATCATAGGAATTGCAAAAAATAAGGCATTAATATACTCTTTATGTATCAGATATGTTGTGGAACAGGACACGAATTACCCCAATGACCCTCAAGTAGCAAATGAAAATAAGCTAAAATTAAAATATAAATTTAAATAATAGCTAAAATTCAGTATGACGTTTAGAAGCAAAATAGATTCCTTGATAATAAATTGATAGAATAGTAGGTGACTGCTCATTTTTCTGTAGAAAGTACTTTGTCACTAACTATTATGAACAGTTGTCAGTCTTTACAGAGGATTTACACTGTATTTTTTTTTACTGTAAAGGCGACTGTGCTTGCCTAGTTAAAAAATCTCACTGGTGCTCTTTCCTATCATTCAAATCCCAGCCATGCAAAAAAATGGAAGAGTGTGCATGTTTGAGGGTTGCTGAAGAGTGATGGAGATTGCATTATTTGCAAATAAAAATAAAAATTAATTTAGACAAGATATCCTTTATAGTGTAACAAAAACAAACATTCTCCAGTGCATCATTACTGCATATGATGCTGAAAGGGAAGTGGACCTAGGACAAATCCTCAGCTATGAACTGATTATTTTATTATTTTACATAATTTCACTGCATTACATAATTTCACTGCATTTCTTACTTCCAGGAACTATATGCATGTGACAATAAACTTCATTGTATCCTTGTATTAATGTCCCTATACTGTAGCTATTGCAGGTTATTTGTGAAGTGGAAATAAGTCATCCTCACTCAAGTGCTGTCTAGCAATGTGGAATGTTCAGTAGTGACAGAGCCTGTCTACGGAGAGCCTGGCCACTCCGTATTAAGTCCCATTGTACTGAATTTTGGTTGCAGTTCCACCAGAGTTCCACTGGGGGCGATCGCCATGAGTGCAGAATGAATGGGAGTCAATGGAGCTAGACGGCTAAATTTGTCTCTTTCACCTGATTGTCTTGACAAATCTCAGATTTGATTGTAGTTTGTATAACTTCAACATGGGTTATAAGTCAAAAGTTAAATGAACGAGTACTTATGTCCTTTTGATTTCTTACAGGTTGGGTCGTTGTTGCCCATAACACGCTAGCATTGTGCTAATGAATGACGTCATTGACACGTTTGAAAGGCTTTTTAGAACAATTAAGTGACTTTAAAAAATATAATACTCAACCAAGTGTATTTTCTTTGCCTCCCCTTTCGAATACAATATTCAAATTACTTGGAAAAAAAAGTATAACCTGAGAAAAGTGGATTTTGAGGGGTACAGCTCCATAGACCTCCATGTATTCTGCACTCGTGGACGAGCGCCCTCATGTGGAACCACAGGAGGAACTGCTACCAGTTCAGAAACCGGAAGTTTTCTGAGAGTGGCAGTTCTCCCTTTATTAGACATTCTCTGGTAGTGATCACTGCAAAAACTGCTCATTCAACACTGGTAATAGATGCTCACATGCGCGGATCTACGGGGTGGCAAAGGGTGGCAACTGCCACCCCTGTTGCCACCCCATTTATAAATCAGATAATATTTTTTTAAGTATATTTTATGTTCATACATGTTGGACTGTGAGAAGGTGTGAAACCCGCACCAAACTCCTCTCAAACAGAAATCGCCGATTTAGAATCCCCCGCTCCCTCACAATGGTTTCACCCATCACCATCAGCGCAGTGACCCCCGCGAAATTTCACCATTGGCAGCAGATTGCACAGTGCATGCAACTATGTGTCAAGTCTGTAGGCCTACAATGAAGTGGTAAGTTTGACCCATAGTCAGTCCATAAATCAGTTAACCCGGCAACAACCTCACTGTTAGTCTACGTCATTTACATCCGCAAGACTGTCTCATCGAATTTTTCGACGATGGTCAGGTCAGATAATAAGGGCATGCCTACTATTTTCAAACAAACCCTACTCAGAGTAGGCTAGACTAGACGTTTGATGATGTCAAAGCACATCACATATGAAGCTTTGTTCATGAGTGAATTGCTTAGATTCCAGTTAAATCGTCCAGTTCCATTGGGGGATAGATTTCAATCATTTGCTGGTAGATGAACCAACAAGCTGAGGCCAGCACAGGAGTTTGTGTCCTCAAGAACATGTTGCTTGTTCACTCGTGTTTGAGGTCGTTTCTTAATAGTATATTTATAAAGGTACTTTAATACAGTAAACATGTACTTCATTATTCACCACTTTGTGAGTGAGTGAGTAGCCTAAATTGTGAATGGCAAAACATAATTTGGCACTAAAGATCAGGGACTGAGGGGGACTGATTTCCATTTAGGTTCGTTCTGAGCAAAAACATTATTTGATATCATAATATTATAATACCTATATAATATTAGGTCTTATAATATTATAAGACCTAATAATAGCTTTAAGCCTTGTAATAGCCTAACTTATGTATGGTGCTACCAGCATGACAGGCCTAAATATTTGCCTAGTGTCTCTGGTATCTTATTTCACAAATTGTTTCAGTAATTTAGACTACATACATAGTGTTGGATATTAATATCAACTAGTAGTTCTAGCCAATTATGCTGGGAAGATACCGATTCATAACATCTGACTAAATTCATCTTATAAGGGGTCTGGGGAACACTGTGTGGGCAGGTGACTTTCCAAGCCTATGGAGTTTTGAATAATATTCAAACAAAGGTTAATCAGAATGATAAATACCATTATTAACCGGTTATCTAAAATTGAAAATTACGTTTTCACTCCTGACTGACTACAAAAATAATAATTATGTAGGAAGTTTAGAAGCACCAAATTCAACACAAATGACTCAATACACTTAGAGGAGGCCTGCCTCCTTTCTTTTCCAGATATTTTAGGATTTCGATATCGCTTCAGTATCGAGTATCCAGATATTTATGACAGGTATTGTATCGAAGTCATAATCACCAACAACTGATGCTGCTAAGCATATTAGAAGCTGGCATATTAGCATATTACAATGGCATATTAGAAGAGCACATTATCAAGCTCTAGTATAGAGGCAAGCACACATACCAAATCCAGTGTTACTAGAAGTAAAATGTTTTTTACTTGACGGTTGTTGCTGACGCTAGATGTAGTTCTGCATTAGGCTTATCCCCGCTATCTTTCATATGTACTGTAGTTTATTAAATACGTTCATAAACTATAGTATGGCTTCTTTAATGCTCCAACATGTATTTAGAGAACACTTTTATTTGGTTTTAGTGATTACTTTTGAAATCAACCCAATTTAGGGAAAAATAAGCAAAAATAATCGCTATTTTATGTTAAAATGCTGATTATGCGGCTTAGAACTCAGAATTGAGCTTGGTAAACAAAATATTCAGAATCAGCACCCTCAAATTAGGTAAGAAGGGTGGTTTACCAACTTTTCCTCAAATTTGCCGTCAGAAGTTCTTCTGTGAAGCTGCTCTCCCTCTATAATGGAAGGAAACCAAAAGTGTCATGCAAAATCAGTCTAGGGGTTTAACCACGAAGGACATCGAAAGCCAAATGCCAGGAGGAGGAAGCCAGGCTGGCTGTTGTAGACGCAGGAGATTTATTGTCCTGCCAATCAGTTACACCTGAACACCAACACCTGCTCAACAGGAATAGAGAAAGAGAGAGCGGTAGAGAGCACAGGCACACCAAACAGGGCGGGGTCTAAGACCTGCCAGTATCCGTCACAGTATATACTACATATAGTGTATATATGGGCTTTAGTTTTTGAGGACATCCAATTGTGCTTTAACACAAGTAGTGGCTATACCACATCCTGGCAGCATCTGCAGGTTGGCATCATGGCTGGATGTACCATTTCACTACTGGTTTTCACCATGGCACAGGAAGTGGGGCATCAATATGGGTTGTTGGAGATGAAAGACTGCAGGAAGGCACCTGGTTACCTCCCACCTGAACCCATATGGATGACATGATGACACTTACGACCATGGGCGTCGGACTGGGTATAAAACCACTACTGATTATAGGGGCCCAAGGTGAGAGAGGGCCCTTAAAAAGTCTGGAATATATTTTATTTCATCCGGGTTGAGGAACATGGGGTCCCATCAGGACTGCCTATGCAGGGGCCCAGGATCTTGTGCTACGCCCCTGCTTACGACAGCAGTCCCATGTACCCGTTGGCTGTCTGAAATGGGCATGGATGAAAGTGAAACCTAGCAAAAGTACAGGTGTATCTATAAGGAGGGGAAAACTGGTGGAATAAGTTTTGCATTGATGGTCTCAGGAATATTTGAGAGAATTGTTAATAATGTAGTTAGGAAATGGCTTGGCGTGCCACATTGTCTAAGTACTGCAGAATTGTATGGAAAGGGAATGTTGGAGTTATCAATGACCAGATTTGTTGAGGAGTTAAAATATGCTGAGACCAGCAGATGACTGTCACAGTCCACAGATCTGGGTCATCAAGATCTTGTTTGTGCAATAAGGAGAGAAAAGTTAACCTGACTCTTGCCAGATGAATTTTGTTCTGCCTAGCTCCACTCATCCATCTGGGATCGATCCATTGGAGTGGTGTTTCAGAAGGCTGGGCCTTATCAAAAATCCTTGCGTATGATTGGATAAGCCACTTGTCCGTCATCTATTGACGTGCTTCTTCAACCACTCACATCGGAAGCCAACCCGTGACGCTGAGAACAGTCTCACAGTCGCTTCTACGCAACGTCACATCTATGAAACTCCCGCCCTGCGTCCTTATTGGCTCTACTATACAATCTGGTGCCAGAATCACTCTCAACGGAAACGTTCCCAGATGGATGGAGTGGAGCTAGGCCGAGCTAGGCGGAACGAAATTCATCTGGCGAGAGTCAGGTTAGAGAAAAGTGGCCATTGGGCGAATACAAGCAATACAGGAAATGGGGCAAAGCATGGTATTGGAAACTCCTGGAGTTCCACTGTGTATTGTCGTGATTGCTTTGAGACCAGACATGGTGTTGTATATGGAGAGTGATTGCATTGTCTACTGTACAGTATTGAGCGATTCCCTTTAAAAGATGTAATGTTAATGGTAGAACGCTTTGCAAGGAAGAAGTCAAATATGCTGAACTGAGCACAAGTAATGGAATGTGGGTGTCTGGCAAGCACACACAAGACCAATGGAGAGATAGGTGTTAACATTAGGCTTTTAGTATGACGTGTATGAAAGTGTGGTACAGTATCAACTTGTAATCAGTGTAAGAGAGACACACACAAAGACAACACATGATCCTGCTGAGTGTTTACAGAATCCTAATCAGCAACACGTTGAAAATCAGTCAGGCCATGTAGCAGCTTCCATCTCACAGATCCATCTGTTTTTCATTTTACAGTTGGCATCTCTCCAGCTCTTCAAAGGATCAGTGCTAGGAATTGCCAATGCACAGTGTTCACTCCCATTACTAATCCAGTATCTGAGGAAATGAGCAATCAATTAAAGGAGAATTCCAGTGTGATATTGACCTAAAGTGTATTGAAACATGATACCGAGTGTGAACGTATGTCTCATAGCCCATCTCGGCTTGTCCCCTGCACTCCAAAATCTGGCGCTAGTTAGCCGATGCTACCAACAGCTTTTTCAATAGTGGTGCTTCGGCATCGGGCTAGCCATGCAAATAAATCACTGTTTTACACCCATTTACGAGGCTCAATGTATCTCCACACTTCATTGATAGACTTCCGAGGGCCCTGACATTTAAAACGAGACATTGAGAACCAGTGGTGGAATGTAACGAAGTACAAATACTTCGTTACTGTACTTAAGTAAATTTTCCACGTATTTGTACTTTACTTAAGTAAAATTTATAGTGCATACTTTTGACTTTTAGCCGTTACATTTTACAGCAATTATCTGTACTTTTACTCCGCTACATTTCTACAACACCATCGTTACTTTTACGATACATTTTATGATCAGTTTTTCTTTCTCTCTGACAAACCGTTTGTTTTACCGGGGTTGCTACCAAAGATTCTGGGCTTACGTGCATTCTTAGAAACATAAGCTTCTAGTCTAGACCAGGCAAGCGTGAGCTTGTAGCCATCTGCATTCGGTAGGCTATATTCACCAGACCCATGGCTACACTGTACATGCAACTGTGTTCTGTGCCTTTCTCTGTCTGTTATCTGCAGCGTTAGGGCCTCCTCTCCGATGAGATTGCTATCCGCGGATCAGCGGTTACAGGCTATGCCCATGCTTCTGTCTGCGTCTGATCATTTTGCGGCACAAATGAATGGTAGACTATTAATGAACCGGTGGCGGAAAAGGCGTAACATTTTCCAGATTAGGAAATATTCCTTAATTGTGTGTGATTAAATAAAGATGCATAGCCTACAATTGTGGCGTAACGTCAGCGCTCATTCAATATCTATCGTCTGCGCCAAGTAAAACTGAATTTAATCATAAAGACACCTTTCTCAGCAACTTTTCTGTTCAATCAGCATAATTGGCATTACGATCCACCTCGTGTTTTGCTTAATGATATTACTCAGCAGATCACCCTAGTAGATAACCAGAATTACAGTCTCTAGAATTGTAGGTCAGAATGTAATGGGCCACAGATGGTAAAAGCACAATTGCATTAACTTAAAAACTATCTAGTGAGTATAACCTAAAACTAGCTTAGAAACTAACTAGATTAAAATGCCACAGCCCATACTGATTTTTCCTTTTAGAATATAGATATTAAGAGAATAAATCATTATGCAAATACTTTTACTTTTAATACTTAAAGTACATTTAAAAGCAGGTACTTTTACTTTTTTACTTAAGTAGGGTTGTCATTGTGGTACTTTTACTTTTACTAAAGTAAATATTTCTCTGTGTATTTGTACTTTTACTTAAGTACTGAGTTTCAGTACTTTTTCTTTGAGAACTTTAAATTCAAGATGGTTGTTTTGCAGCCATCTTGAATTACTAAATTCAAGATGGTTGCAAACGCTAAACTTTGTGAAGATACTGTCTGTATAAATCGTCTTGTAAGTAAACTACCAGTGCTTTTCAAAGTTCTCAATGTCTCGTTTTAAATGTCAGGGGCCTCGAAGTCTACCAGTGAAGTGTGGAGATACATTGAGCCTTGTAAATGGGTGTAAAACAGTGATTTATTTGCATGGCTAGCCGATGCGAAAAGCACCACTATTGAAAAAGCTGTTGGTAGCATCGGCTAACTAAGCCAGATTTTGGAGTGCAGGGGACAAGCCGAGATGGGCTATGAGACATACGTTCACACTCGGTATCATGTTTTAATACACTTTAGGTCAATATCACACCGGAATTCTCCTTTAAAACATGTTGTAAAAGTTATAGACAGGCCTGAAAATTATACCAAACTAATGATAGCCATCTTTGATTATCAGTTTTTACATGAATTGTTCAACACTGATCTTATTTACTGTTTCAGAATCTGAATAAGGAACTCACACTTCAGAGAGCACCACTGTCCTATGACTTACCCTCCAGTGAGGTCACTGCCATTCACCCACTGCCATTGGCCTTGGATTTTGCTCAGTCCAATCCAGTATCCATGCCATTCATCATAGTAATACGTTGTGTGATTATTGATGAAGGCCTACAGCACAACAATATGAGATAAATGACAGATATACATCTAAAACAGATAGTTCCGGTCCTTATTATGATTGGCTGAATAGCGGTCGATGCCGTTGTACAACCCAGTGCAACCCTTCACTTTGACCACATTTCAGTATAGACCCTTTCAATAAGGTAAACAAAAACAATGCTTGAACGTTCTATTTGATTCCCAATCTACTTCCTCTGCATTAAGATGACATATGGAATGTTAAAACGGAAGCCTTGTAGGGCCAACTATGATGCTGACAATGGAACTCTCTTGAAAGGGTTCCATTATCAGCATCATACTATGAATTGATACAAAAGTTAGAGTTGCTGCATCTCAACGTTGCTTGGCAACCAATAAGCCACTCGAGTCCGTAGGTTCCAGTGATTTTAGAACAGCCAAGGCGGGATCAACACTTCACGTTGTGTCTAACAACGACCCTTAGCTGTCCTAAAATCACTGGAATCTACGGCCTCTCAGGGTTTATTGCTTAAATATAAACTGGTTCCAGAATGGTTGGAACTGAAACATCTACCTGACACATTTGTGTAGATACATATGAGCAAGAACAAGTGAATCCCAAATACATTTTGTTGGAACTAAGAGATTTACAGTCTTTAAGACCACATGTTTAAACTCTTGGACTTACTCTTTTAAATTAATTTCCAAGAATAACTTATTTTCTATTGTGTCTCACCTGTTCCTCTGATGTGTCTATTGTCACCAGAAAAGACACCCTGTTAGTGCAGTCAGTTTTACTCTCTGCCCAGTTTTTCCAGTAGGACGAGTAGTGGAAAAAGTAACAACTTGATTGATAGTACACCCATCCTTTTTTGCAATGTTCACTACACTTCCTTTCTGTGGTTTAAAAGGACAAACAAAAGTTGCATGAATTCATCACATTGAACCATACTAGAGAGACGTGAAATAAAGAAGTGTGTGATCAAAGATGCCTTTCTTCCTGTATACCTGTTGAATTATCTTTAATAGGACAGTAATCATCAACTGGAAAATCACTGAAATGGAAAATGACCTCAAGGGTCTGATTGAGATGGTTCCACTCCATCATCAGTGATTTCTTCTCCTGTTGTAGTTGAGACATTTCTAAATGCAGATGCTGGTTTGCAGCGCTTGTGTTTTCATAACGTGTCTGTAACATTTCATTGTAATTGCTCAGGTTAGAATAGTACATTTGTACAAGTGTAAGCTCTGTCATTAAAGAGAAGTGATTGTCTTTGAGCTGATGCAGCTCTCTCACCAAGAGTGTGTTATATTCAGACACATATCCCTGATCTGAGAAGAGAAGGACAACAAGATGTAAATTGTACTGACGCTGACACATTTTGTTCATTCTGAGAAACCCATTGGGACTTAAACACTCACAGTAAACAAGTGAAGCCACCAGGGCAGAGAGGAGGACAGCAGTCAGCAGGCAAAGGACCACCACAGCACAGCGGTATCGGTGAGGGCCAGGCAGAGACGGGTCATCTGCTGTAGAGACTAAAACATTGGCCTGTCATTATGGGCCTCTGAAGGCCAGTCAGAGTCATGGACATTATCCACACGTGTCTGGACAGGGGAAGATTTTCTTTTGCTACAGAATGGTAGTAGTAGATGATGATGATGATGATGATGACAACGACGACAATAATAATAATGATAATAATAATAATAATAATAATAATATGAATAAATATAGCTGCAAGCAGCAATGAGGGGGGCCAAGCACAGGGGCGCAGCTAGGGTTGTATTCCATAGTACGCACCATACGTGGCCCAACCCCCCCAGCCAAAAAAAAATAAAAAATGATACCCAACCTTATTTACCAAATTTGCGCTTTTGGTAAATGTAGGCTAGCCTCTCCTTATTGAGCCTATAAGAAAAACCTTTACATAAACTGGAACAGAAACCCCCTCTTAATCACGTCAACCTACCCATGTCATCCCTTATCAAATAGCCTACTGCATAAAGCGTCTAACTTTTCAACACTGGCTGTATAGGTTACGTTTCTACCTGGCTGTAGGTTTACAATTTCTCTCCCGGGATTTTTTTTAAATTCTGGTTGCTAAACACACTATCTTAACGCAGTTTGGAAAGGACAGAAATAGGCCTACCTTTACTTTACAAGCGGCTCTGACTCAAATTAGGTCAACATACATACCTTATGCGCATTATAACTTTACTGCCCAACCCGCGAAAAAGGGACAGAAAAGAAAAAATAAACCAATGAGTTTATGTCGCGATTTGCTGAGTAAAACACAGTTATGGTAACTTACTAACAATAAGGATTTGCTCACAACACTCTAAATACATTGCACTGCTGCTTTGGTTGTCCCAAACTTTTAGATGATAGGCATAGGCAGGGTAGGAATTTCACGGCGGCCATGACGGCCATGGCCGTCGTAGCCCCTTGCGTTGGCCGTGAGCCCCTTTGAAAATCATAGGTTTACAGGCCATGGTGGCCTTGGTGCCCCCTTCTTTCAATATTCTGCTTTGTGTCCTACTGATAGCGATTTTTATTTAGCCTGTGGCCTGTCATAATCTTAGCATTCACAGCGCAAATTAATTTAGTCTTTTACGCAGTGGAGAAAGTGACAGCGCAAGAAAGTGCGTCCAAATTCACCCATTCTTCTCAGTTGAACTACTCCCGAAGTAGCCTATTCATCACACAGACATCACAAGTATCACATGAAAGAGCTTTTTCTCAGCTTTTAAACGATGTTAGCCGATAATTGCTGTGTTGAACGGTTCGCGAGAAAAGTAAATAATATAATTCAATTTAATCATACATTCTACTGAAGGTTTTGCGTCCATGATCTCTTCTTTTAACACATGACAAACCATATATCAGAATAAACAGCAGACCTTACCGAACACAAAGGTGTAAAGCAGTCCCCTGTACAGTTAGCCGTTTCAGAGTAATCCAGTTGAATTTGCAGTAAATTTCAACATGCACGGATGTCTCCACATTTGGGCTTTAAGTTTTACAATGTGTTTAAATTGTTCCACATGATTTCATAACGGGCCAAATACAAAATAAATGTTACAAATATCGCCTAGATATTGATAAATCAGAGGACAGCTGACTAAGAGTTTGTGAAAGTAGCCTTAATGATCAAAAAATGCTAAGCATGCATCTAGGCTATTTGAGTTTCTTAAAGCTGAGCTGTGCTACATTTAAATTGTTCAATACATGATTTCATAGCAGGCCAAATATAAAATAAATTGTATATATAGCCTAGATATCTGTTTTTATTAGATGATCAGATGATTTACAATTATATGTAATATGTCATGTTTCATGTTTGTGTAATGTTTCATACAGTGATGCAGGTCTACTGCAGTGAATAGGCTAAATACAACTTTGATCATTTTTATAGCCTGCCACTGTATAGTTAACTTTGGCCTTGGTGCCCTGACATGTGGCCTTTGTGCCCCCCACCAAATATGCCCAACTGAAGGCCAAGTGGCCTTGCCCCTAATATTGAAGAATGGTGAAAATTACGACAGTGCGTGTATAGGATTAAGCCTGGGCATAGGCCTATGGCCTCAATGGCATCAGACCTATGGCCAGTATTGGATTCAATTTGTGGCGGGCTGACTTGGACAACGGGTGGGGGGGGGGGGGGGGGGTATTAAGATCGTCTTGGTAGTGTATAGGTCTAATTGAGTGCCTGTCACTTTAAGACCTGACGAGTAACACAGTTAAAAGGCTGCTGATGTGTGGATGCAATTCATAATGTTTTCTACATAGTTAATATAAAGGTTCGTACTTCTCCTTGGGACAAGCACTTTTGAATTTTGGAAAACACTTTTCCATTTACATCGGGATTTTGTAAACATTCAGTGTCAAGAGTCAATAAAATGAGCCCTTCACAAAGAAATTGACAAGCAGCTGTAAGTAGGCTAAGCATGCTAAATTCGAAATCCAAACAGTATTCTAACGTTAACTTTGAGATACTGCTTGATTGCATAACTTAACTTAGTTTAGTCTCTTCAATGTAGCCTACTATGTTGTGATAAGACCTTAACTTCAATGCAGCAGAGTTAACTTCAATGCAGCAGTTTTGAACAAATTTGCGCAGCATGGTCACGATGCTAAGCGGATTTGATAGCAATTTAGCCAGACGTCTTCTATGCAATGATCTAGGTGGCAACAACAATCCTTCAACAATCGTGAATATTTTGTTAAATGCACATGCAGAGGAGGGGCAGCAGGCTACGAGAGAGAGCGGGGCGGAGTAAGGAAAGGCTGTGTGTGTAAAAAGCGCAGCTCAATGGCAACGCAAGGATTTGATCTTTAATTTAATTTAATTTAATTTAATTTAATTTAATTTAAATTAAATTAAATATAACATAGAATATTAATCTATGGCGGTCGATTTTGATTTCATAGCGCCCTGCCACAGATTAGTCAATGTATGGGAAACACTGGTATAGCATTAAGCAATCACAGCGAGTTCCATGCCAAACAACCCAAGATTGGCTGAGTTACAAGGTCAAGTTTCACATCAAAACATAACTGATTTTGTGGGGCTGAACCAGGGCTGAGTGTTGCCGCCCCCTCCCCCAGCCAGCCTGCCCGCCCTCCAATAATAGCCCCTGACCGTCCCTCCCCACCCTGCCCTTGCATGCACGCATTAGAATGAACTGGATGGAACTTGCGGTCCTCAGTTTCACATCAAAAATAAAAGATCGATTGAGATATGATCACACTTGATGTGATTTAAACATAGTCAAAAATACAGGGTGCGTTGAACTCGGCTTGGTCCAAGGATTCCAACGATACCTCATTTTGATAATCGGGTCAACGGGTCAAAAGTTACGTCCGTGAACACACGTCCAACTTTGGCCTGTTGGTGGCGCTCGAGGTGCCGGCATGAAACTAATTAGTGTACCAAATTTCACAACGTTTTACCAGACGGTAATATGTTTTATGGACTGCCATTAACTTCAATGACAGAAGCGTAATAATAGGGAAGAAAACATAAAAACACAACGGGTGCCTTCGCAGTATCGCTGCTTGGCCCCCAATAATAATACATTTATGTATGATCAAAGATACACTAATAAGCCAAAGCCCACAATTCTCACTGTCAGAGATCTGTGGTGTATCTCACCTGCTACTGGGGCTGGGTATGGAGCTGGGGCTGGGCTGGGACTGGGTATGGGGCTGGGCTCTGCTTGAACTTCTTTTTTCTTGACTTCTGCATACACAGTTTGTTCTGCATCCTGTTCGTCTTCAGATACAAAAATATTTGTGTTGTGGAAAACAGATGAGTTCATTTTGAACAAACACATTTCTTTAACATTACATTCCCCTAAAGTTTCTGTTCAGGCAGGTGGTTTAGGTGATCTTTGTCTGCATAGTTCTGAATTTATGGCAATATAAATGTTGGCCCGTGGTCAGCTAGTTCTACAGTCCTGGCCGGTGGTTAGCCAGTCTAACTTTTTGAAAACCATTCCTTTAGGTTTCAAGTCTGTTATGCCTACCGTTGGAATATATGAACATGACTGCAACAGTTTAGCAATTAGAAATATATTTCAAAGTAGATTTCTGTAATGGTCTTCAAATTGACCAGACACTGACAAAAACCTGAATGGTTTAAAGTTGTGGCAGTGTGAAGTCTACTTATCTAACTTATTATCGAGGCCAATACATGTATGTTAATAGAAGTGTAATAATAGAACAAAAATAGAAAATATATTTCTTCACTTTCTCAATTTGGTTAAGCTACAGACATTTTACAGTGGATTTTAAGCAAAACCTAACAGAGAAGAAGACATACCTCTTGGCTTGGCTTCTTTAGATTTGATGAAAAGCACATTGGAGTAGCAAACCTCCTCTTCCATCATTCTCAGACATTGGCAGGTCAAAGAGTGTTACATGAGAGTACAGCATATTGCAGTTAAACCATGTGAACATTAGAAAAGTGTCAACATACTGGAAATCTGTTTGCATCAGAGGATGTCTGAAAAGAGTCACAAGAGAGTTTCCCCTCTGTCTGTTTTTCTTAGATTTGTGCAAAGGTTCAGTAATGCGTTATTTCATTAAATTTGTACAGATAATTTAACTTCGCCCCTCCATACATTTACCATTCAGCATCTACCATTCAGCATTTCATGAAATATATGGACAAATACTATTCCATTGTTCTAGTATAGTATAGTATAAGTATATACTGTATACTCTTTTGATCCTGTGAGGGAAATTTGGTCTCTGCATTTATCCCAATCCGTGAATTAGTGAAACACACTCAGCACACAGTAAACACACAGTGAGGTGAAGCACACACTAATGTTTTTTTTTTATTTCTT
This sequence comes from Alosa alosa, assembly GCF_017589495.1. Lineage (NCBI taxonomy): Eukaryota > Metazoa > Chordata > Actinopteri > Clupeiformes > Clupeidae > Alosa > Alosa alosa. The sequence goes on from NC_063201.1 coordinate 27,517,666, forward strand.
TTGTGTGATATATCATTCAGAATGCTGTAACATGACTGGTCTTCAATCAGCCAAAGAGGACACATCGTAACTCCTCTCCTAGTTACTCTCCATTGGCTCCCTACAGTAGCCAGAATTAAATTTAAATCTCTCACTTTAGCCTATAGGACACTGACTGGATCTGCTCCTTGTTATTTTAATTCAATGATCAAGATATACATCCCCAACCGCCCACTGCGGTCTTCTGATGAGCTTCAGTCTTAAACGCTAGGTCAAATTCAAAACTCTTTTCCTCAGTGGTTCCATGTTGGTGGAATGAGTTACCCAGTGCTCTTCGTTCTTGTGATAGTTTTTGGTCTTTCAAGCACTTCTTATACATTATGGTTTGTATGCAGTAGTACTGTTTTATTTTCATTATAGGCTGTTGATTAATTTTACATTTTTTATTATTGATATTCTCCTTAATGTAGTCTTACCATGTTTTTGATATTATATTATTGATTGAATGGGCATTATTATTTATTATTGCTTTCCCCCCTCATTGTTTATTTCATTATTCAACAATATTGATTGATCCCTGTTTTAAGTATTATATTGTTTTGTATTTGTTAAGGGTAACCATAACCATCATCATCATAATGTGGTATTTTCTTATGCACTTGAAACAAATAATAAAAATGTTTCTTTAAATGTAGTACCACTTTAAACACATCAGACACTGAACAGCAAAGTAGCTTCCTGATTATGTGTAAAATGTTTACAGAGTATCCTGATGTAGTAGGTCCATGTTCTCATATTTTTACAGCTGACATGAAGGCTGCAGTATTACATTTTTGATTTATAATGGAGCACCTTCTCTGGTGAAAGACTAGCAAGCCTGTGGTAGAGGCATACGATTACAGACATATTGAGAGAGCCTATCAATGAGTTGTCACAGTTTTCAATTTAGACGTATTATTTTGAAATGGGGTACGTCTATGGGAGGATTTACACATCACTGGCAATACCTGATCAAATCGTACCAATGCAAAATGCTTCTCCAGCAGTGCAATCGCAACAACGATACCTTAACTCAGCATTTTCAGATACCGCTGTTATGAGCATACTAAGCAAATTGTCCATTTGTAACTTTGAATCCTACCTCACGTTAAGCTATGGTCCAATAATGTGTTCACTAAAACATAAGTTATTTGTCGGGCTGATTCATAAATGGGCATACCGAGGTTGTCGACCTAGCAGGTTAGGTGGCATTTATTGCCATTCGCAAAACTAAGCAAGAGTTAACGTTAATGAAACTTAACATCGCCTTCTCCAGTGACAAAGTGTATTCAAATGAAGTTGCAACGATGATGGCGGCAATCACTGGTTACGTTAAACCATTTAAAACAAGTAGGACTGTAAATTATGGGGACTATGGCTAACGTCACTATACGTCATAGCAGAGCCCTTTTACTTTACCTATCAACTGGCTAATGCTAGCATGATGTAGCATGCTATGAGCTAATATACTTAGCATCTACGAAAGAACAGCACATATCTTTTTTCATAAAGAATCTGTAACGACTAACAACAATGTCTCTTACAAACAACTACACAATGTATGACTATCAATATGTATTTAGTCAGACTGTGATAAGATATAGCCTAATGATAATAACAGCATCACTTATTTAGGTTAGATTATGTGTCGAAATCAGGTGTCGTTAAAATAAATGAGCGATGGCGTGGTAGTGTCTGCAGCCTAGACGGTAAAACATAATGGACAAAGCGTCGTGTCTGCAGCCAGCCAGCTGTCAATCATAGGTGTAAACACGCCCTTTTAGATTTGTTAATATAACATTAAAAAAATAATTTCAGCGAGAAAAGAAAAAATTGTGTGTATTGAAGCATCTTGAAAACATTTTTTTCGAATAAAAAGTTGTTGATACAAAAATAGTTTTAGGTGAGAAAAGTGACACGGAAAGTTGGCTACTTGGCCATTGAAATACATGGGGATGGGCGGAGTTACACTTTGTACTGCAGCCAGCCACCAGGGGGCTCTGGACTAACGCTCGCATCACTCTTAACAGACGGCACACTGTCCAGTTCTATATATACAGTCTATGCGCTAACCAGTAGGCCACGGCTGCCCCAATCTCATGATCTGGATCTTATCATGTCATCCTCAGCTGAAACATGTACTTTCTCTGTAGGACACACAGCCCTCTGAGAATGTTACTCATTAGGCTACATTTTTGTTATGACACTCAACAAGAGAAGCTGCTTTTATCCATTATGCACCTAAGCTATGGAACACCCTGCTTCTGTACATCAAACAGGCAAATTCTGTAAACACCTTTTAAAAAGACCTGAAAACATACCTGTATATGAGAGCTTTTAGTTAAAGGGGAAATCGGGTGTAAAATGGATTTTTGATATGCTTAGCATGATAAGGAGTTTGAGCGTTCGTTGGGGAGCAAAACAATGCTAATCTGATGCGTTGTAAACTAGTCTGTTTTAACCGATGCTTCCAAAGGGCTAACACTGGTAGCGATAGGGCATTTCTCATGGTAAAAAGATAGCTCATTTTAAACCATTTACAAAGCTCAAAGTAGCCCGACACGTCTTTGGTAGTATAGTGATGGTCCTAACATATAAAACAAGGCATTGATGGTAAATGTAGATTTCTTAAAAAACACTGTATACAGACAATACCTTGAGTCGTTTGCCGGTCGGCGCCATCTTGAAATTAAGTCACTACAACACTGATCTCACGTGTTTTTGACGGAAATACTTAAAATTAGCGATCTTTTTATCGATTGAAAAACTAAAATATTGAAATCGCTATTGGCCTTCAAAACCCCATATTGGTCAGGCTCTTTAGGACATGGAGACAATTTGACATACATACACACACACACGCATGCACACACACACTCACACACATCCACACGCATAGACACTAGAGTGCGGATTGGGACGCAAATTTCTGTCCGAACCCGGCCCGCGTCCGACAAAGTTGCGTCCGAACCCGACAGGCATTTTTATTTTTATGTCCGAACCCGACCCGAGCCCGACGCAGATGATGCCTCAGTTATTCCCATGCTAGTGATTAAACGTTCACGTTTGTGGATAGCCTGTCTTTTTAGCCCATTAAACGGGCAGGTCACACAGTGCACATTAACACAAGAGGCCCAAGCAAGCATAGCCTATTGAAATAGAATTCTTGTCTTACCGTTGACAAAAAGTCTTGAAATAAACTGCAACAGTCCTTGAAACTACAGTGCCTCTGTCACTGATCCATATGCAGCATCGACGTTAATTGGGGCAACTCGAGGAAATCCTCATCCAGTGAACGAGACGACCTTATAGCCTACCGGTAGCCTATGTCTTTACCACAGTAGCCACAGTACCATAGTAGCCTATGCAACGCAAATAATCTTAAAATCTCCTGATAGGCTAACAACTTTTTTTAACGTCACCCAAGACTGTGCATATGTGCGAAATGTGCATAACCATTTGTTTATGTTGTCGTGACAACGCGTGTGCATTTCAGGCGGCATGCCTAAAATGCGTTGTCACGATAAACAAATCTTGCACACAGGAAGAAAGCTATTAGGTCTTTTTTACATTATACTTTATTCCCAAAAAACAAACGTTTGCATGTAAAGCAGACCTGTTGGTTACCCAACATAATAAGGAAATTTAAATGTAAAGCTTCCAATGCATATCGCCCCCATGTGTCCGAACCCGAACCCGACTACAATTTCTAAATATTTGTCCGAACCCGACCTGACCTGTCGGGTCCCGTCGGGCTCGGGTCGGGTAGCCACACTCTAATAGACACACATGCTTTCACTCACACACGCACAGACACATACAGGCACGCATACACTCACACGCATGCACACACACACACACAGGTACTCACATAAAACACAAAAGTTGTAAGAGTAGGGGAAGGAGTAGGAGATGGAGACAAATTGACAAGCGTGATTTATTTTTCGCGGAGAGGATGTACAGGACTGAGCGGCGGTCATATTTGTACTGCTATGCGGTACATCTTTACTGTTTTGTTTGCTTGTATTATTATGACCGCCGCGCAGCGAAGCGAGACAGTTTTCTGTGAATATCTCAAGAACTGTAGGGCCTAGGAGGTCCACCTTTTTTTTGTATGTTGGTCTTAAGGGGGCATGTCAACCTATCCCATTACCACTTATTTCATGTATAGCGCCACCTAGTTAAAAATTAAAAAGCAAAACATTAGGTGTTTTCATCACAATATCTCTGGCTGACATGGTCAAAACTGCACGAAATTGAAAGTGTAGGATCATTATGACACCCTCCGAATGCATGCCAAGTTTCATGGACTTTCGTTCATGGGGGGCCTTACAATAAAATAATTTATGTGTACATTTAGTGACCGTACACCAACAAGGATTCCCGGGACACTGAAAGACTGGGGTACACAAAACTTGGTGGGCATGTAACCCCACATGGATAGCATGGAACCATCGCTTTTCGTTTTGATCTGTAGCCCCCCCGCTGGACTGGACCCCCCGAAAGGAGGGTAGGACAGACACAGTTTTCTATGAATATCTTGAGAACCGTAGGGCCTAGGATGACCAATTTTTTGCGTATGTTTGCCTCCAGGAGTCATGTAAACCCATTCCAAATGCACACATGTGCATAAACAGATACACACGCACACACATACATTCACAGTAATCCTACGTATGACTCACACAGTAGACATATATACGCATGCATGCACATGCACACACACAGGCACATAAACAGGCAAACACACAAGCACATGCACGCACACACACACACACCCACCCACACACAAACACACACACACACACACACACATAAACATAAACATGTACACGCACACATGCACACAATTCAAGAATTTCTCAGAATTATGAACAGGCAAGATGGGGGTGGGGTTGTGTAAAATGTATATTACAGTATAAGTATAAGTATATATACTTTTTTGATCCCGTGAGGGTCTCTGCATTTAACCCAATCGGTGAATTAGTGAAACACAAACAGCACACAGTGAACACACAGTGAGGTGAAGCACACACTAATCCAGTTTCATTGACATAAATACTTGATTTTGAGGAATGGAGTGGATCCATTTTGAGCAAGTGACATGCTTTTGCAGGTTATCCACTAGGTTTTGCAGTTTGCACTTTGAGACATGCACTAACTGCTGTGCAAATGTTAATAGTGATGTGAGAAAAGCACCAAAGCGACTGAGAAAAACTGTATTATTATTATTATTATTATTATTATTATTATTAATTTCTTCAGATGAACCTGATATACTGGTACTTAAAAGTAAATGTTTGTACTCTTCACATTCACATTTGCATTACATTTATTCATTTAGCTGATGCTTTTGTCGAAAGCGCCCTACAAAAATGGGGAGCAATCAAGGTACAGTGTGAATAGGAGGTTGTAGATAATAGCATTGAAAAAGAGAACGATCCTCAGTCAACTCAAACAAGAGAACGATCCTCAGTCAACTCAAACAGAATCGGACATCCAGAATATTGGTCCTTTCTGAATTTCTTTCATTGCTAATTATGACCGCCGCTAGCGAAGCGGTCATATAGGGATTGTCAACGTTTTTTTTTTTTTTTTTTTTCCCGTCATCTACTTCCTGAATGTCCGGGACACCGAACCACCGGGGCACATGAAATTTGGTGGGTATGTAGCCCCACTAGACTTTTACGGAAAAACTTTGTTTGGTCCCCGGGGGCCACTCCCCCCCGCGCTGGGCCCCCCTAAACCCAAAAAATGCAGTTTTTCCTAAGTAACTACCTGAACCGTGGCACCGAGGATGAAGAAATTTGTATGGTATGTTGGTCTCAAGGGCCCACATCAACCTAGCCCATAATCACTCATTTGTGATTTGCACCCCCCCCCAGTAAAAAATGAAAATGCAATATCATTCTGCTTTAATCGCCCCTCTCTTCAGTTAAGATGTTCAGAACTGCACCAAATTTGATGTGTATGATTAACCTGACATTCTCTGGGGGTATGCCAAGTTTCGTAGAATTTCATCCATGGGGGTCTAAAAAAAATAAGTTATGTGTACATTTAGTGACTGTACACTCATTGGCCTGTAGATGGTGGTGCACACATATACACACGCACACACACACACAGGTACGCACATACCATCAGTATCGGCAATTACAACGGCCGATACATAATTACAAATTCAGTAAGATTAAAGGAAAACCAAAAAGTATTGGCGTCACGTAGTCGTTTGTCCACCAGATGGCGCATCGTTGCAGTGAGACATAATTTTGTTGGAAGTTAATCTAAAGTGGGTTGGAAAGACACTACACTACAAGGACAAGACTGTAGTTTACCAGAGAACGTCTAATAAGGGTAGGATGATTTCTGCATGACATGTAATTCCCATTTCTTCTTGAAGCCGAAATAAATCTGAGAATGTTTATCGGACATGCTTGGTTTTTACTGCAGGTAGGCTACGTTAATCTTAAGTTATATCAATAGCCTAGAGTAGGTAAAATAATGTTACCGTTAGCATTGGTTGAGTGATGGAGGCCAATTTGATTATTGATGTATTTGTAGAAAGCCATAAATGCGGTTATAGGCTACCAAGAAAATTGATAACAGCACTAATTGCATCTCATTTGCTTATGACCATAACCTAGGCTACTAACAGGATAACCTGTCTATGATGCATCCTAAACACCTGGCAGGGACATTTAGCTCAAAGTCTCAAAAAGCATATGAGTCAACGTTCATTCCCAAACACCCATAAAGGCTACTTCAATCCTCTATTTTCAAAGGTGATTCAAGTAGGGAAGAGCATGGCTCAAAGTAAAGTAACTAGGACTGAAACTACATAAATTCGTCAAAGTGAATAATTTGTGTCAACTCGCCGCAATGTAGATTTATTAACGCACCCGTGATACAGTGATCTACATCTCCATTTAAACCAAATGTTTTAGTGCGCATGTTGAGAGATGTATCCAGGGCAGGGCTACACATATTTGTTGCACGTGCTACAAAAATCATTATTTGCGATGGATGATTTAGTACCAACGTTAGACCGGTCCAATAGGCTACAGTTTTGCCTATGGCTATACCGTGAGACTGAGACGTTTTTTGTTTGTTCGAAGTGCGTGTTTAGGGTGTGAGAGGGGAGTCGTTGTGCTTTGATTCCAGCTTGGTAGTAGTCTATGCGATTAAAAAACATGTGTGTGTGAAATATCCAAACAGTGATAACGCTTTCATTATGGCTGCTTTAGCCACAGACCTTGAGCTACTGTGGGTTGGGTTCCATTTAGAAGTGTCGCTTTCCTTGATTCACACAGCTGCGTGAAATGTATTACTACTGATATGCAAAACGATTAACTTTTCGCCAAGAGGTGGCAGCTTAAGTCCGCTTGATACTGTAAGCCATTGGTTCCCAAAGGAGATTTTATTTGGGTCGCCAGCATAGCCTAGTGACAATTTATGTTGTGTAAGAGGCCTAGCATAGGGCCTACTTTATATAGCTTATAGTTTGTTAACAGTCACGGTTTTGTCATAACTCCCTCAATGCATTTTTGCATTTAGAATAGCTCTGAAACCGGGGGCGAACACGTCGCAGGGGGGGCGCCAGTGCGTGGATATCGCAAAATTAAACAATATTTTTATCGGGCGCCTACCATGGACTAGGCTGGGTGAACTCAGCCTGATCTGCCGGCGATTTCTTTTCGATTTCTTAAAAGATTGAGCTTGGTCTGGCGAAACCATGGACCTCATAGTTGCAAAATGCAAGGGAACATGAATCAGCATATTATTTGCACAAACAATAACGGACAGTAGCTCTTCAACTTGGCCTGTTAAAATGTGTATGAACAGTCTAGTAACGCATTTCATGAAGGCCCTTTTGGACATGTCAGTTATTTGCACCACTGGGTAAAACGGCATTTTCTTTTAGACTACTGGTATTTAATTTGTGCATTGACAATAAAGCTGAATATCATATGAACTAGATGACTAAACGTATGCATATGTAGAAGAAGAAACATTCACAAAAATCCATGACATGACCTCTCTTCTTGATAGCTGTTGAAAACTGCATGGAACTGACAGGGATTGTTTTGTTTAATAATAAATAAATAAATACATTATGCTGCTATACCTTCTGCTTTTCCCAAATACAATGTAGCCTACAGGTGTACCTTTCATCAGTCCAGTTGCAATGGATGGACTGAGATGAACTGCCCTACTTGTGATTGTTTAGATATTTTAAAGGTTTTATAACAATGCTACAAATTTTTTGGCAAGTGCTACAAATCTATAGCCTGGCGGGCCATCATATATCATTGAAATGTATAGTCTGGAATCGAGCCATTCACCTCGCTTAATCCAAGGGGCGGGCAGAGAATTGTCTTTCAAACAGCCTAGGCATGGAATAGGCCAGCGCTAAGACCATATCCGTATCTGGTCGGCAAAACGGCAAATACATCCTTCAAGCACAAGTCCAACTCCTCCAAAGTTGACGCCAACGCCGATTCAAACAACCGCTCTTCGTTCACCATAGCCACCTTCCTTGTTGTTCACTGTCGCAGGACTGTCGTTATCCTGTTAAGCCCACCTTAAGACTCTCTAACAAAATAGAGCGCTGTGATTGGATAACATCCACGGTGTTAGCCAATAGAAATTCCTATGGTTTGCTACTAGACGTACAGGCTGAGCAAATTAATTTGCCACCGCTAGGGTGCGTCTAGATTTCTAGGCTAACAAATCTATTCACCTTTGCAGCGCCAGTAGGCTACTTTGTGTGCGGCCCGCAAACACACATTCCAATCAAGCATACACAAAAGTTTCAAGAGTGGGGGATGGAGTAGAAGATGGAGACAAATTCATCAATATGATTTATTTTCGCTGAATGGATGTACAGGACTGAGCGGCGGTCATATTTTTTTTATTGCTATGTGGTACATCTAGTTTCTTCTTTCTTTCTCTGTTTGGCTATTTGCAGATAAAGATTCATTTCCACTTCAAGTCAAGTGAGAGAGAGAGAGAGAGAGAGAGAGAAAATACCAGTTCCATGTGTAATGGAGGAATCTCAATTCTCATACACTCCTCTGTGTGAGTGGGTGCATATTTGAATACAAAGTACAACTTTATTTTAATATACAGTAATTACTCATTGACAGTATCTAAGCGCCATATCTAATCATCTGAAAAGTTGGAATATGATTGTATTTGGGCAAGAATCACAGGTCTTCAGAGAACAGAAAATCCTTCAAAGTGTCAGCAAGGTTGGTGGCAGATTGAGTCTGGCATTCAACATTTTACATTTGGGGCAGCTGTGGCCTACTGGTTAGCACTTCGGACCTGTAACCGGAGGGTTGCCGATTCGAACCCCGACCAGTAGGCACGGCTGAAGTGCCCTTGAGCGAGGCACCTAACTCCTCACTGCTCCCCGAGCGCCGCTGTTGATGCAGGCAGCTCACTGCGCTGGGATTAGTGTGCTTCACCTCACTGTGTGTTCACTGTGTGCTGTGTGTTTCACTAATTCACGGATTGGGATAAATGCAGAGATCAAATTTCCCTCACGGGATCAAAAGAGTATATATACTTATACTTATATACATACATACACATAATAAAATTATACAGAAAAAAGTCACTACACATTTTTGCCAGGCCATATAACAGCTTGTTTTTCACAGATCCATCTGTTGTGCCCACTACAGAAGTCGCTTCTCCAGCTCTTCAAATGGTCTAAAGTGCTAGGCATTGATAGGACACAACCAGAGCCCTCTGTTCTAATCCAGTGCCTGGAAATTAATAAAACATGTAGTAAAAGTCATAGACAGGACTCAAAAACTAAAAGCTATGCTTTATGTAGTCTGAATATGAATTGATTGTTCAAAGAAACAGAAAAAGTAATAAAAGTATATAACATAAAAAACACAATAAGGACAGTAGAAGATAAAGAATATACTAAAATACAAAATGTACTAAATAACATTAAATCTAAATCAAGTCTAAAACAGTATCCACATAGTGTGCTTAGGGGTGATTAAGCATGAGGCGCTTGCAATGACTGAGGCAGGAACTGAGCCTGTGATTCTCTGTGCATAGTAAGGTAAGGTGCTCTGTGAGAGTGTGTGTCATGGTGATGGTGTAAGTCCAGCAGTGCAACAGTGCAAGAATAAAGTCTAAAGATCAGCATAAAATAAAAATGGACATATAAGAGAGTAGACAAGGTAATATTAAAAAAACTATAGAAAAACTATATCAGTGCAAGAATGGGTTGATGTAATAGGGTTACAGCCATTATACAAGTATTGATTATAAAGCATTACGTATTAAGTATAGGTATAAGTGTGGCCACAATCCGGCTGTGGGATGGAGGGAGGGGTTATGCATATGTGCTAATATAGCATGCAAACAGTGAAGCAGTAAGAGAGTGGTAAAAAGTGGCTAGTGGACAGACAGTACACAAACATGGAGAGGCAGACAGACTATGTGACTATGCGACAGACTTACCCTCCAGTGAGGTCACGGCCATCCACCCACTGCCATTTGTCCTGGATTTTCCTCAGTCCAATCCAGTATCCATATCCCTGATAGTAATACTCTGTGTGATTGTTGATGAATGCCTACATAAACAGGACAACACATATAAAGGACAGAAGTGCAGGTGAAATGCATATCTAATCATATCTAATCTGCACTGGAGCTGATTTGAACGTATACAAATGTGCATAACATACATTTGTGCAAGTACATATGAATTGCGACTAAGGAATTGCATGTCTTTAAGAGCACATGTTGGCATTCTTCAAGAGTAACTTCTTTTCCTTTTTGCCTTACTTGTTCCTCTACTGTGTCTATGGTTACCAGGTGGGCCCTCTCCTTTTCACAGTCAGTTTTACTGTCCTCCCAGCTATTCCACTTGTGGACAAATAGGTAACAGCTTGATTGATAGTACACCCATCCTTCTTTGCAATTTGCACTACACTTCCTCTCTGTGGTTTAAAAGGACATAGAAAGTTAAATTAAGTGATTACACTGAACCACATTAGACTGGTGTGTGTGATCAAAGACACCATCATTTCTGAATACCTTGTGTTGCATTATCTGTGACTGGACAGTAATCATCCACTGGAAAAACATTGAACTGGAAAATGACCTCAAGAGTCTGATTGAGATGGTCCCGCTCCATCATCAATGTGTTCCTCTCCTTCTGGAGATCTAGGTTTGCAGAGCTCATGTTGTCATAACGATCCTGTAACATTCCGTTGGAGTTGCTCAGGTTGGCATAGTTCATTTGCACAAGTGTAAGCTCTGTCATTAAGGATGAGTGATTGTCTTTGAGCTGACGCAGCTCCCTCACCAAAAGTGTGTTATATTCAGACACATATCCCTGATCTGAGAAGAGAAGGACAATACGATGTCAATAGTGACGCTGACACATTTTGTTCATTCTGAGAAACTAAACACTCACACACTTAAACACTCACAGTAAACAAGTGAAGCCACCAGGGCAGAGAGGAGGACAGCAGTCAGCAGGCCAAGGACCACCACAGCACAGCGATATCGGTGAGGGCCAGGTAGAGACGGGTCATCTGCTGTGGAGTGAACTGGCCTGTTATTATGGGCCATTGAGGGTCACTCAGTCAGATTCATGTACATTATTCTCCACAATAATGTCTGTACAGGGAGCAGTTTTTGTAGGACTTTTTGTCTTTATTCAGACAGTACAGTGAAGAGTGGCAGGAAGCAAGTAAGAGAGCGAGATAGGGTGGGTTTGGGAAATAGCCGCGCGTTGGTTTTGAAACCTGGGTCCCCACTGAGCAGTCATTTGCATCTCAAATGTGAAGCCTCTGCACGGCCGTCATGGCGCCATCGACTGGCCTGGCGTATGCACTAGAGCACTTTTAGCCGTTTTCACCTCTGTGTGTGGACACAAGGTTTTTTTTTTGTACCGCTATCGTTAAAGGTGTGAAAGCGGTAAGAAAAAATACAGCCGTTGGTTTGGTGTAGACATGGCCTCAGACGAGAGAAAGCTCTGCGTTTCCGCAGTGTGACCCACCTGTTGTGTGGCTGGGGCTGGGCTCTGCTCGTAGCTCTTCTTTTCTCTTAACTGCTGCATACACAGTTTCTTGTGCATTTTGCTCCTCTTCAGATATACAAAGACATGATTAGAGGGAAACAGAATAGACACACACACACACACACACACACATATATATACGGTATACAGTTAGGAACAAAATTATTCATACCCCTGACAAAAAGTGATTTAATGTTGGTTTTCTCTTAACCAATATGCTTGTTCTGACTGAAAATGACACTGCCATATGCCATACGTTTGTAAGACAATGTGGTAGAAACATAACCTGACTCGCCAGATGAATTTTGTTCCGCCTAGCTCCACTCATCCATCTGGAACCGATCCATTGGAATGGTGTTTCAGAAGGTTGGGCCTAATCAAAAAATGCTTGCATATGATTGAATAAGCCACTTGTCCGTCATCTATTGACGTGCTACTTCAACCACTCACATCGAAGCCAACCCGTGACGCTGATAACAGTCTCACAGTCGCTTCTACACTATGTCACATCTATGAAACTCCCGCCCTGCGTCCTGATTGGCTGTACCATAAAATCAGGTGCAGAAATCACTCTCAACGGAAGAGGTCCCAGATGGATGGGAGTGAAGCTAGGCGGAGCTAAGTGGAACGAAATTCATCTGGCGAGTCAGGTTAGTAGAAACATGGAATCAGAAAAAGAATCTTCATCTTTTTTTCCATTTTTAAATTTAAATTTTTTTAATTTTTTAAATTGTCTAAAATGATTTATAACCTTTTTTAAATAATCAATGGAAGCATCTTTAATAATGTTAGATATTCATAAAAATGTTTTAAAAAAAAGATGAAAACGCTGCCATGTTTCTACCACATTGTCTTACAATCTTTTGGAATTTTGCGGTCTAATTTTCAGTCAAAACAAACATATTGGTCAAGAGAAAACCAACATTAAATCAATATTATGAATGTAATGAATGGGTATGACTATTTCTTTTTCACTAACTACAGTATGGCAGGTAGTTTAGGTTGTATTTGTCTGTACAGTATCTGAATTTATGGAAGTTAAAATAGTTGGCCATTCCTACTTTTTGGAAATCAATTTCCTGTACAGTAACTAGTAAGTCTGTTTTATAAGGTGAAAACACTTCTGCTAAAGCTATAGAGAACATGAAAGCTGACTGAAGAAGACATACATACCTCTTGGCTTGGCTTCTTTAGATTTGATGAAAAGCACACTGGAGTAGCAAACCTCCTCTTCCATCATTCTCAGACATTCGCAGGTCAAAGAGTCTTCAACGAGGAGACAGTTAACACTGTGAACACTGGAATAAGTGTCAACATTATTAGGAAGCTGCTTGCATCAGAGGATATGTGAAAAGCCCCCGGTAATGTCTCAAGAGAAAGTTACCCTTTTTCTTATGTCTGTAACATAAAATGTGTGCAAAGGTTCTGTATTCACAGTGTTATGTAATGTATGATTACCTTACATTGTACAGATGAACACTTAATACAGAAGGTTTCGATCCATAACAAAAACTGGAAGAATTGAGAAAGTAGTCACACTTAAATTCTTAAATTATTCCCTGAATCTCAGTCTTTAGGCCCATGTCATGTAAGACTCAGCTGAAGCATGCAGTGTTGAGTAAGTCTCTGAAGGCATTCTACACAACCCTTTCTGTCATGTGGCTGAACCTGATAGTCTGGCATTTATACAGAATTCAGGTTTGACTTTATGGAATAGTAGATGATAGCATTAAAACACAATTAATCGCCAGTCACCTCAAACTACTCTGGATATCCAAATTGATATACTGAATAATGTCCTCGGGACACAGTAAAGGAGTGGGCACCAGTTTGTCCTGCAATTCAGGACATTCACCACAAGAGGGAGCAGAAATAACAGGAACGCAGACATTACACTCCGTTTTGTATTTAGATAGATAGATAGATAGATAGATAGATCTATCTAAGGGGCAGCCGTGGCCTACTGGTTAGCGCTTCGGACTTGTAACCAGAGGGTTGCCGGTTTGAACCCCGACCAGTAGTGCCCTAGTGCTGAAGTGCCCTTGAGCAAGGCACCTAACCCCTCACTGCTCCCCGAGCGCCGCTGTTGTTGCAGGCAGCTCACTGCGCCGGGGTTAGTGTGTGCTTCACCTCACTGAGTGTTCACTGTGTGCTGAGTGTGTTTCACTAATTCACGGATTGGGATAAATGCAGAGACCAAATTTCCCTCACAGGATCAAAAGAGTATACCTATACTTATACTTATAGATAGATAGATAGATAGATAGATAGATAGATAGATCCTCTGGGAAATTTTAGGCATCCAGCAGCTTATACAACCATAATACAACAAACACACATACACCCATATATCTCAGATACATAAAAATCACTCACAGAAATGTAAAAATCAAAGAGCATGTGAAGTGATTACAAAGGTCTGGTATAGACTGACCATGTGATGCATTGACCATGATAAGGTGCTATGGTAGAGTGTGTGCAATGGTGGTAGTGCTAAAGGGAACAGTGCAGGGATCGAAAAGAGCAATAACTTTGCTTGTTAATAAATATTATAAAAAGACAGAATGTACACATAATAGAATTGCTTAACAAACAAGAACAATAATATACTTTAAGAACAATATGTAACAGGGAATAAGTTATAAGGTGTAGATGTTATGACCACAGTCCAGATTGTGTAGAAGGCTAGTATAGCCTGTATAATGTGATCTTAGGGGCTGAGAGAGACAGGCTGTATTTTATTTTAATATTAATCAGTATGATACTATTCTGTTTGTGTTTAGATCATTAGATCATAGTATGTGGTACTGTATTGTTGTACAAAGAACAGCTTTGAATTTGAATATGATAATGATTATTAGGCAAATTCACGAATCCTCAGAAAATAAAAAATAGTACCGGTAAGGTGGTGTGCATATGATATTTATTTCTCATATTGAACTTATGTTACATCTCCCATAACAGTCTAAACAGTAAACAGCAACTGTGTGAAAAAGTACCACATAAAACAAAGTAAATATGACAAATATGATGTAAATAAAACACCAAGAATAACTTTCTGTAGTACACAACTTGTTTATAACTTGTATGGCTTGCTTGAAAACTTGCATTTTATTTTCCTAAAATAAAATGAAACCGCCCAGAGGATCTCTCAGCAGCACAGGGGGAGTTAACTCCACAATGACATCACTGCACTGCCTTCTGGCTCCATCCTGCCCCGCCCATCCACACGCTCCATCTCCATCCCCAGGGTCCCTCCCCCGACCCTCCTCCGCCCACCCCCCCTCCTCACACCATTCTAGAGAAAAAGGAGTGTCTCTGAACGGGTCACTCTAGCTGGGGCGCTCAACCTCTTGGCATGATCTGACCCCTCTTGCCACTGTCCTGCTGAAAGACAGACTTCACATACTGAGGACGACCGGATAAGAGACCAGAGAGGAAGCAGACCGGTACTCTCTCTCTCTTTCATTCTCTCTCTCTCCGTCTGTCTTTCTTTCTCAGCTCTTTACATCACTCTACCTCCTGCACCCCCTCTGAGCCGCAAGCATGGAGATCCCAATCGGCGTTCGCCCACCCCAGAGCTACACGTGCCTGGGCCAGGAGAAGCACCAGATGCTGGACCTGAACAGGCGCCTGGAGTCCTACTTGGGCCGGGTCCAGTACTTGGAGATGGAGAACCACGTCCTGCGGGAGGAGATCCAGACGCTGAGGAGCAGCCACGAGCCGCGGGCGCAGCAGCGGAGAGCCCTGGAGGCGGCGCTGCAGGAGGCCAGGGAGGAGCTGCAGCGTGCCTGGACGGAGAAGGACAAGCTGGACGTGCAGATGGGCAACCTGAGCGAGGAGCTGCAGGCGGTGGAGTGCCAGAGGCAGAAGGTGGCGGCCGCACGCGCCGAGGCCCAGGGCCGCCTGGCGGAGAGTCGGAGGGAGCTGGAGGACGAGCACAGGGCGCAGATCTGGCTCAAGGACGCGGCGGCCCAGCTGGAGAACGAGCTGCACTTCCAGACGCAGGTCCACCAGGAGGACGTCTCGGCAATGAAGGCCTCGCTGGCTCAGGCCAGGCCTTTGCAGCTGGCTCCAGCGCACGCCCACACCCACACCCACGCACCGAGCGCGTGCGACCTGGGCCTGGAGTACTCGCAGCAGGCGGCCCAGGCGTGGAGAGCGGCGTCGGAGGCGTACGAGAGGCAGGCACAGCGGCTGGAGGAGTCCCTGGGCCAGGCCAAGGCCCGTCTGAGCCACATCTCGCAAGAGAGGAGGGAGAACCAGATGAAGCTCCAGAGCCTGACCAAGGACCTGGAGGCGGCCCGCGCCAAGAAAGACATGCTGGAGAGGAGAGTGACCCATCAGAGGGACAGACAGAGCCAGGACATCACTCAGCTCCAGGTGAGGGGGACACGGGTGGCACCTGTCCCAAGAAACACCCATGCTTCGGGGAGGGTACAATTTGCGTAATGGATCACTGGGAAAGATTGCCTGTATGTAAAATCTAGAGGGCAATATCTCAAATAAGCTAATAGTTTGGGGCACGTACAGGACATTTCATGTTATCAAAACACAAAGAAAATAATGTGAGCTTTTTCAGTTACATAAACTAAGGCTTTAATTAGTGACTTAATTCTGAAACCTAAGTAGATTATGTTCTGGGATACTGCCTCAAAAGGTCTATTGTTCTGACTCAGACACCATTCTCTCTCACTGATGATGAGTAACCACATGTGTATGTGGTCTGAATATTTACAGGCTTTGGCCAGTTAGAAAAAGAGCAATCTACCAACTTGTGAGACATATGACATTTTGGAAAATAAATTCTCCAAACAACATGAATTCATATGAATGATGGGAAAGTTCCATTATAAACCTGATTACATTGCTATGGGTAATGATTATTTTAAGAAACCATACAGCATCCAATAATAATGACAGGATTTCCTGTCACTGTGCAATGAAATAAGTGATGAATGAGAGCCAGAAAAAAATACATTTCCTTCGTAAATTCCTTTTGGGTCAAAAAACATTGCATGACAAAATGAATAATGCAAATTGAAGTAAACATTAATGTAATACCTAATTAGCAGGCCTTTGAAGCTTTGCTTTTCACAGTGATACATTTGTTTGTACTTTGTATTGTCAGCTTCCAGTTATGTGTTTGTTTGTTGATAGTTTGCTGCTCGGAGGAGGCTGGTCTTGTTTCGCTGAGGTCACTTTAGGTCATCAGGGCTCATGTGGGGGAAGAGGACTACAGGGAAAGTCACAGCAGAACCTCACTCAATGACAAAAAAAGACAAATACTTTCACTCCATTTCTATTCAGTCATATTTAACATCTTCACATTGTTCCATTTTTCTTCATTGCTAGTAAACTCAACAAGTTTTGCTAATTGAAAGTGGTGTTATGCCACTGAAACTCTGTCGCATGACTGAACTGGTACTGTGATCTCTACTGTGAAGCTTTTATCTTCCGTTGAGAGAGTTGAAAATCACATCAACCAAATGAAATGCAGCTCAGCAGTGTAAATATGACCATGGCTTTAGAACTGCTCTGAGGTCTGTGGTAGGTCAAACAGAAGCAGGCATCCTGGGTCTTTCTGAGCATCGCTGAATAGCAGAGCTAAATCACTTTCCATTTTCTGTTGGGTCTACATTCATCTACCTTGTCTGTATAGAGGTACAACTTTGTATAACTTTGCCATTTGGCCTGTGTGTCTCAGGTCCATGTGGAAGCGCTGGAGGAGGAGAAGACAAGCCTCGCGGTGCAGATTGATGACCTCATCATGGAGAGCCGGACCCTGCTGCAGCTGAAAATGTCTTTGGGGCTGGAGGTTGCCACTTACAGGTGCTTTCCTTTTCTCCAAGCGAGTCTGCTTTCAGTGACAACTCCTTTTTCTCACCAGTGTGTCAAAAGAGGCTTTGTGAAATTTATACTCAAACAGAAAACACCCACAAAAGATCCATAATTCCTCTCAATTATCCTCCTCTTCTGTCACCTGCCCACCACATCAGTTAGGTTTGCCCTTCTACTATTGATGAGCGTTTCTCCACTGCTCCATTGAGAGGCTGTCAGAAAGATAGATTGGTCTGAAAGATCGAGGAGAAATAGTGTGGATTGCCGTAGCGATAGTGGGTCAATACCCTTGAAAGAGGGGGTCTCAGCTTTCAGGCCGAGGGGTAACTTTAGATCAGCATGAGCCTCCGTCTCCCCTCTGGCATTGACCCCCGGTGCCTCCGCATCCTACCCCAGCAGCTAGGGAGCTTGGGGAGTCTAGAGTGACGGGGGGGTGGGTGGGGGGGTTTGGGCAGATGGAGGTCGAGTCTCGGCATCCCCGCTGCATCCCTGCTATATGGATCAAAGGTTCATCTTTCGCATCATTTTTGTAAGGAGCAGATTTCATACTGCTTCAAATGTTTCATCAGGTTTCATCAAACACTAAGTAGACTTGTGTCTGTCTGTGCTTCTGCGTGTTTATGTGCTGGTGTGTGGGAATGGGAATTTGTATGCTGGTATGTTTGCGTCTCTCTCTCTCTCTCTGTCTGTGTGTGTGTGTCGGAATGTGCCGAACGGGGAACGCAACATCTGTGCATGACTTATTAGTACTGCTTGCTACTGCTTGGACCCGACAGCATGTGTGGGTATGTGTGTGCAATGTGTGTGTGTGTGAGTATTTGCTGACACTTCACCCCTTGCCAGGCTGGACACTTCACCCGGGAGTATTTCGGTGAAAGGCCAAGCAGGCGGTAGCATGTATAAGGCTGTTGCGTTATATTCTGCAGATGGTCTGACAATGACAAAAGTGTAGATCCCTATTTCCATAACAGAGTGTGCAATCTACCCCTGTTGTCCAAGTGGAACAAAAAGCCGCGGCCCACCCCTCACCAGCTCTCAAAAATGAATGTTTTATGGTTTTGCGTAATTCAAATTGTTTTGAGGAAAAAAAGTTAATTTAATCTCAACTTTGTAAAGTCTCTCCTGAAGATGACCGCTGAACTCCAAAACTAATGTCTTGTCTTGTTTTCGTATTGTGTGTGTGAGTATTTCAGTGAAAGGCCAAGCAGACGGTAGCATGTATAAAAGGCTGTTGCGTTAGCCTGTGTGCTGCAGATGGTCTGACAATGACAAAAGTGTCGTCCTATTTCCATAACAAGAGTGTGCAATCTACCCCTGTTGTCCAAGTGGAACAAAAAGCACGGCCCACCCCTCACCCGCTCTCAAAAAGTGTGTCTGAATAGATGCTGGACACTTCACCCCTTGCCAGGGAAATTCCCCTCAGTTGTTATGTTTTTGCCGTAATTCAAATTGTTTTGAGGAAAAAAAGTTAATTTAATCTCAACTTTGTAAAGTCTCCTGAAGATGACCGCAGACTCCAAAAACTAATGTCTGTCTTGTTTTTTGTGTGTGTGTGTTTTTCAGAACTTTATTAGATGGTGAAAACCAACGAGTCAATGACCCTTCCAGAAACAAACACGCCATCCGGACAGTCGTCTCCACAGGTATTTTTTAAATCTTTTTTTTGTTTGTTTGCTGTTTGCTAAACACACCAGATTTTTTTTTCAAAGCACTTAATTGAATCTCTGAAAAGAAGCGGCTGTGCGTCCTTCTACCCCTATTCATTTGAACCACGCTGAATAATTTACATCAGACTGGCTCTTTGGAGACCTAGTTTCATAACCTCATTATGGACTAATGGGTTGGGGAGGCTTACATGCTAGCTGCACATTAAACCTGGAAACTCAAGCTGCCCTACTCAGTCCCCAATGGTCTGTTGTCCAATCCCTCTGCCTGCCAGTAACGTAGACTAGAGCTGAGGAAATGATGTAATCAATATGGGCTCCATTACAGCAAGTGCTGGGGCTTGAGGACTGGGTATCCTGATAAGACCTTTGGGAGAGGGGTCCAGAGAGGGTCAGTCTGGCTAATTTCAGAGGAGACATTTGATTGGTTCTGGAGGTTATAGTGTTATAGATTGCTGAGGTTTATTGTGGGCAGGAAATGGGTGCTAATCAGGCTTCAGTGCTAGTCAATTACAGGTTGAGATGGAGGTGCAGAAATGAATCCTAACCCACCAGTCTAGCCGATGTGCTGTTTCCAGGGGCCATAATGGCTAAAGAGCTGGGTTAGCATGTAATAGCCAGAAAAGCTGTGGGTTTGAGTTTCAGCTGCCACCACTGTGCTTCTGACTAAGGCATTTAACTCTGAGTTGCAATGGGACAACTGGTCTTTGTAATAAATGGCAATATGTAAGTTGCTTTGGATAGAAATGCCAGCCAAATGAGAAAGTAAGTTTCCAGGGGTAATTTCTGAATTTCACATAGTAAAAAAAAACTAACCAGTTCGTAAGTACAAATTGCTTTAACAATCTTTTATCATATTTACAGATGGATTCCCAAGTCGTCAGGAGCTGAAGCAGACCCTTCCAAAAACAGCTTTCTCCAGCAACACAAGCAAACCTTCCACCTCAGCCATGAGATCAAGCCTGCAACCTAAACCACCGCTGACATCAAGCACTCCTCTCTCAACCCCAAACTGTATTCATTCTGCAGCCCCTGACCATTCCCCAGCTGCGCAAGAGGAGCAGGAGTCCAGGGCAGAGGACTGGTCCACGCTTAACACAGCCACTGAGGCGCTAAATGGCAAGGACTCTGTAGATCACTTCAGGCCTGAGGAGGTTTGTGAGGAGGTGAGGTATGCTGCAGCTTTCTCTGCTGCCTCCGCCACACCAAACACCCTTGCCATGGAAGAGTCCTTTGAGAGGTACATGACTGAGGAGACGACTGGGGTTAAAGATCAAGAGCTAGCCTCTGACATCCTTGTTGCAGATGACAGCATTATGTGTGATGAGATAATGGCTGTCCATGACCATGGTGTGCTCCAGGATTTCAGTGCACAGAGAGTGGATATGCACAACACATCACCAGCAACTGAACTGAGCACTGCATGCGACACAGAAGGTGAGATGACTGATGATTTCTCTGAGTGGATCCAGTCACAACCTGAGCAGGAACCTCAACGCACATGGACAGAAAAAGATCCAATGACCAATGTGGAGAGGACCAAGAGGGCGGATAAACAGCCAGATGTTTCTGGACTGGACAGAGTGAATACAGTCACAGAGTTTGGTGATTTTGAAGACTCAACTGAGCTGATCATTGAAGATTTTGATTGTGGTGTAGCAATAAGCAATGGTTTTGCAGATTTAGAGGAAAATAACTGCTTCTTTGACCCAGAAAGAGAGACCGATACGAGTCAGGCTTTCTCAGTAGAGAACATGGCTGATGGAAGTGAACAAATAAATGCATTAGAATGTAAGGCACAGGAAACAAAGAAAGTATTTGAAGAGGGCCAAGCTAATGACTTGTCACAGCAAGAGAAAGAAATGCAGGAGGAAAAAGTTGAAGAAGAACTGAGGAGTTTTGAGGATGGGAAAGATACAATGTTTACTGACAGCAAAAAAATGGAAGGAGACATGGAAGACAAATGTAGAGATACAGAACAATACCAGCCAACAGAAAGAGACTTTGAAGAGGATGTAGTTTCCATCCCACATAACAACTTCAGCATGGATTTTGAAGTAGATCCACTGCCCACACATCATGAGCAGGAACAAACCAGCCACAGTGAAGAGCATCCAGAGCTACATGAAGATGGCTGTCATGAGAGAGAGGAGGTGGAGAAGGAGGACTTTAATGAGAGAGAGGAGGTTGAGGAGAAAGAGGACTTCAGCGAGAAAGAGGAGGTGGAGGGGAAGGAGGACTTCAGTGAGAGAGAGGAGAAAGATGGTGAGGAACTAGACGACTCCCCAAACGTGTCCATGTCATGGAAGACAGACCCAGGGGATTTTGACAGTTACGCTCTGGACAACACGCTCACCGACACTCGACCCCTCATCCGGTACAAAAGCGATGACACTGACGTAAACACCCAGGCCTCCCACATGGGCGTGAGCGACTCCAGCGACAGCGAAGATGATCGCCATGCAGGGGCTGAATACCGGGCTGTCACCAAGTGCAAAAGGTTTGACACCATGGAGGACTTGTCTGAGGAGCCAGAGGTAGAGGCCAAGGGTGAGGTGGGGATAAATGAACCCCCTCCTGTGATTGATGCTCTGTCAGAAAACCACTACATGGCTCTCCAAGAAGAGTATGGTAATGCTAACTATGAGAGCATGATTGTTGACCCAATGAGGAAGATGGATGAGAAGAAGACTGAAATTGGAGAGGATCATTCAAGGAGTGATGCCATGGAGGCAGATAAAGAATTACAAAACGTTGAGGACACAGGGAAGGACGAGGAGAGACAGGAGGATATAGAATTGATGCACAAGGAACAGGCTGAGAACACTCAAACACACATTTTACCTGAGGACTTCCCAGAAGACACTATGGAGAGATTGGTTGACATGCAGCCCCAAACTAAACAGTATTTTAAGGTAGAAGATGTCATTGAGACTTTTAGTCAGGGAGAGACAACTGATGACCTGCCAAAACCTGAAGACCTGAAAACACAGTCCTCTACCTTTGTTGAGCCACTTGCACTAACAGAAAACACATTTTGTACATCACATGAGGCAGCAGAATCTGAAACCGAACCCTTAGAGGGCAGTTTTACAGAAGAGAACACAGAGAGTCTGGTTGACATGCCCCCTCAAACTAAACCGTTTTCAAAGAAAGAAGTTGTAACTGAGACTAGTCAGGGAGAGACAACTGATGACCTGCCAAAACCTGAAGTCCTGACAACACAGTCTTCTTATGTTGAGCCACTTGCACTAACTCAAAACATCTTAGGTACATTACATGAAGCAGCAGCATTTTCAAAAAAACCCTCAGAGGGCAGTTTTACAGAAGAGAGTATGGAGAGTCTGGTTGACATGCCCCCTCAAACTGAACAGTTCTTAAAGAAAGAAGTTGTAACTGAGACTGTTAGTCAGGGAGATACAATTGACGACCTGCCAACACATTCTTCTCCTTATTTTGAGCCACTTGAACTAACTCAAAACATCTTAGGTGCAATACATGATGCAGGAGAATTTGAAACCAAACCTTCAGAGGGCAGATTTACAGAGAAAGGAACCATTTACAATAGCATGGACAAAACAGATGAGGAGGATTGGCAGGAACTCTCCATGCTGACTCACGCAGATGCCACCAGCAATCTCTCCCTGAGCAGTGAGCCTGCCAGCAGGCTGGGAAGCCAGCCTCAAGCTGCCCACTCCAGTGATGTTGATGATGAAGAAAAAGAAGATGAATCCCACTCCTCAGAGGAAGAGTCGCCTAATGCCAGCCAATGCCCATCTCCTGGCGCCTTTGCCAAGCCACTCAAGACGCATCCGACACTTGAAGAAGCCTCTGAAAATCTCTCTGGAGCCCCATTTGAAGCATTTGGTGATGATACACTTGGAGTCCCTGAGTGTTTCACAGAGCAAGGCTATCCCCATGAGGATGAGTGGGAGGTTTTGAACACTTCCTCCAAAAGCCAAGGCGCAGACAACCCAAAAGAATCTGAATCCTTCAATCCTTTGGAAGAAAACAACTCCCCATTCACAGAGGCCTATGCCAAGCAAACGGCTGAGTGTGTCGACATATTTCAAGATGGCAAAGTAGACGAGCCACCTAAAAGCAACGGGAAAGACAACCTCCACAGTTTCTTCAGCACCAACATGGAGGAAGACTTCTGGGGCTCCACTCCACAGATGGCGGCCACCTTCAACCCAGAGGAGGCTAACCAGGAACAACATCACAGCGTCACCTTTCAAACCAGTCAGCACCTGAGGTTCGAGGAGGCCTGGGGATCTCCCAAAGACCATCGAGATGTCGACGGGAGTGCTGAGAAGTCCACCCTCTTGTCTTCAATGCCATTATTCGGGATGGAGGAAGGACATTCCCAGATAAAGACCATGCTTGGAAGAGGGGGAGAGCAGGTTGCAGCCACCCAGTCAGATGACTCAGTTGATGAAGGCGACTCGTGGTCTTCTGGGGAGGAGTAGAATGATGGGACACCAATAATTTAATTGAGACTCATTATGTTAATTATGATAATTAAAAGATACCACTAAGCAAAAACACATGAATGCTATTTTGTGTTTGATGTTCTGATATGAATTAAAAGGGGGATGTTAAAAACTTCAATAGTACCTGGAGGAAGACCAAAGCCACCAGGCAGTGTAATCTACAACCCCTGTTTGTCTCAGAGTTTTTAACACACTATGAACCTTTCTACGGCTCTGTTCGAAACGGAAGGCAGAGGCTCGCTGCCTAAATAGAGAGCTGTCTCACTAGACATGACTTTGGATTGAATGCATCTTTTATGAATAAGTGTAGCACTCTAGAATCTTTGGTTAACACTTCGGTATGACGTTAGCAAAAGCCTGAACGTTAAACTAAACTAGCTTGCAGAAGCTAGTAGGCTAACGGTAGAAAGTACTTTGACAGGCGGCACATATATCGGACCAGACACTATTAATGGTTACAACAATGGTATAATTAGATCATATAAGTAAATCAAGTATTTCATAACGTAAATACAAAACAAGGTTGTCATCCCTTTCTGCCCATAATAGAACTGAAACTTGAACATTGAAATTAAGCGCTTTCAGATATAACCTCCGGAGTAGGCGACATGCGGAGGTTTGTCAAACGGAGGTCCTACCCTTTGGATGATTCAGATATGATACTAACCTGCGGACCTAATACTGACCTTATACGGACGTATGTGTGAACGACAATCACGCACATTACAGAATCTCTGTGTGGTTGTCGAGTGAGGGGTGGGGGCTTGTAGAGTTCACAAGATGCGAGATATGACGCAGAATATATGCGGCCGCTGCCTGTCACAGCTGCTTTTTGTTTACAACGTGTAGCCTATGCATTATGTAGGCTAAAGAAGACAAATCTATTGTGCGTAGGCTAATACTTGAAGTAGGCTAGTCAAGTAAGCAAACAGTATTTGTATGTGTGCTTCGAATAAACACATTTATCTGTTTTCAACGTTATGTACCAGAATTACTTGGCTATAGAACCCCACATCTGGTTTCCGTTGGAGAGAGAGCATGCACAAACTTTATGGTAGGCTACCAGCCAATTCAGTAGGCTAACTCAAGACTGCAAGGCCATCATACAACGTTTTTAAGCAATAAACAAAATACTAACATAACAGTGAAGTTGTTCGTTTTTTCATGGTTTATTTTTTTCCAAAAGCATCCTCTCCCCATGTGTCTATTGCTTTTACGCAAGGAGCTTGTAACAAAGTTGGCTTTTCTTCGTTTTCATTTTCTCTAGGCATATATGCTCAACAAATATCAGCGAGCTCAGCGAGGTATCAATGAACAGAAAACCATGTTGGCTAACAATTTATTAAATACTTCTGTTATTGTCGTCAACGACGTCGCTGTAGGCTACTGCCTTTTCAGCGCCTTCTGCTTATGGTGATTCAGTCTTTTGAATTCGTTTGCCATGCAGTTGTAGGCTACAACGTCTCTTGCCGTTCCCTTCATGTGTTCTATCAAAATGTTGTATGCCCTCATGGACAGTAGCTCCATGATGTCTGCATCTTTCCAGGTCGGAGATTTTCTGGACAGCATTATGCCACTCCATCATAACACTGGCATTTAAGTCAGATCTAACCACATGGACGCACGAAAGAAACGTCCCCAACACGCCCTCTCACTAGGTGTGATCTTAACCGCATGTCCTACGCTTCATTCAGACACAGCACATTTACATAATGTCCGGAGGAAATACTAGGGGGGGAGTAATATAAACACCGGGTGAATTCGGACTTCCACATGACCGGTTATGTCGTTCAGATATACGGCCCCACCGTTTAACATCGGCAGAACCTCCGGTCTTACACGTATGTCTGAAAGCACTTATTGTAAGTTGATTTAGATGCAATGAACAATGAGGTGTTTTGTTGTAACCCAAGAGATTTTACTTGCATACTTGACTGATGTAATGTCTTCACTGCACCATAGGAAACACAATGAGTCACCCCTGAACACAGTTTCTTCACAGAACTAAATTCCCAATTAGAGACATACCGGGTTAGTGCAAACAAAGATATATTAAGCCACTCATCTGTGTATTTTTTGTCTTATTATTACTAATTACCAAACTGGCACATTTCATTGCTGCGCTGCTGTCATCAGCTTTAATGACTAATTATTTGTAATGAACTATCTGGATAATAAAGTTGGCACAGATGCTATGAAGTACTGTGATTAACTATGAAGTACATGGGATTGTGATAATAAAGCCAGAGTTGTGGAATTTCAAAAAGAAAAGACAAAAGAAACAATATGAGGACTGACTGCTATATTAATACAGGCCTACACAGAATTCAGAGTAGTACAAGAAACAAATGGAGGAAAACTGTAAACTTGGGCAACTTGAGGCATAATGATGCAAATAAAGTGAGCAGTCAAGTTTGAACAGAGGATGAATATGAGAAACAGAGAAATCAGTTCATGTTGGACAAACAGTAAAAACAAAATCCCAGTTCAAATGTAGTCCATGAGGCACCTAGAGGAAGACTTTGATTTTGAAGTGCCGTTTGCTTAGCGCAGACAGTCTGAGGCAATGTGGGAGGCCTGTGTGAGAGCTGACACAGATCCAACAGTGAGCCCCCCCACAGATGCTTACTTACACAGAACTTAGACCCTCTAGGAGAGAGCAGGCGATGAGAGAATAATAGAGATGGAGATGGAGAGAGAGAGATGAGGAGAGGAAAGGCTTGGGGAGAGCAGCAATTGCTCTTTAGAGATAAATATTTGAGTTTTCTGTTAGATTTGAGGGTGTGAGAGAGAGAGAGAGAGAGAGAGAGAGAGAGAGAGATAATACGATGGGATGGAGTGGAAAAAACACAACCAGGAATAACGCATGATGATTTCAACTCTCCTCACTTCCCTTTCCTCCCTTTATCTCTCGGCTTGTGTGAATGTCATGAACAATGGCGGCCATTATAAAGCAGCTCCCAGATCTCTGCCCAAATTCCTCTTGCACACACTCAATGGTTGGTGGTGGTGTCATGCTCGCAGCAGCCAGTGTAACAACAGCAGGCCATTTCAGAGCCCATTCAAACGGGAGGGGGGGGGCTCTAATGGAATTAGCTTAGCCTCCTTCTTGTCCACAGACGCCGCTGTGCTTATTAAGTTTCTTTAACCCCCACCCCTAAATAAAAGTGTCCTTGTTGTCTGGATCGCCATGACTACCACTCAGAATTACGTGTCCCCGAATTTGGTTATGCGATAACATTGTTGCAGTCAATTGCAGCAGAGGCACTGGTTTAAAATAGTCACAAAGGCTTTCTAGTCATGATTTACAGTGTGTTTCCACCTGCCCCCCCAACACTTCTCCCCGCTGCCACATACAACAAAGCCTGGTCTTGTGATGCCTTGCCCCCGGGAGCACCTGTTATCTCGGGGGAATAGAGTCACTTCCCCTACTGGCCTGCCAATGACGAATGACCAGGCGCACTCCAGGCTGATGCAAGGGACCGCAACAGCCCTGGCCACTAGCCTATATGCGGCCAATCTGGCTGTGACTAGAAAGGGGGCCATTTCAAGACTCACAAGGACCATGACAAGGCACAAAAGAGGCCTGAGTTCTGGGCCTGGGGGTGGGGATGACCATCACACCTCCCCCAAAAGCCATCTGCCTCCATTATCCCCTCACTCACTGATTTACTCCTCATGTTGGGGACACTGAGTGATTGAATGTCCACAGAGCTAAAAATCTTTAGGCAGGCTGCGGACTCCACTGTCCATCCGTCGGTCACCATCCATCACTTTTATGCAATTTATGCCATTCAACATTACTATTTTATTGCCGCTGTTACATCTTTGTTTATTTGATCTGACGTTAATATTGATTGGATGAAATTCCCTAGAGCACGAGAAGACATCGGCTACTGAGTAGCCCTTGTGTGTGTTATTGAGACTGATCAAGGGTCAGTGTTAAAATGGAAACTACACTATTCAATCTCTCATGGAGCAGGAAGCATGGAAAGTGTGTGCTGAGAAGTTCTCACTATACTTCTGCTGTTAGAAATTGTTTTAATGATTATGATTTTATCTTGAGTTATTTAATCTGTCAGCAACACAGACAAATATTACACTTTTCTAATGTGTTAAATAATGAAGATTACAGCAACTTACAGAGCAATAGGAAAAGTGTATTTGTGTGTGTACTAGTCTCTGGGCAGAACAGAGATAGACAATGACTTAGATATCCTGTAACTCACAGCTGAGGTCAACACGACAGGATATCCCAGAGCAGTTGAGCTCCACTGCTGGCTGGAATGTTGACACGGTTGTCCAGCCAAGATATGGCACCATCACATTCTGAGTAGAAAAGCTGTGGATAGTAGCTATATAGACATAACAATCCAGCTGTTATTCTCTCATCACTTAGCGGTTAGCACTGCTACTGTCGGGTTTTGAGTATGTATAGACTCCACAAGGTTTAAGTCAGTGAACTGAAGTGACGATGCAGAAAGGGAAAAGCCCAAGGCACTTGAGGTGAGGACACATTTAAGCCAACCGTCTGTGGGGGACAGAGCAGCTGACCCTCACAGCTGACAATGAGGTCAGACATCTGTTCAAGACAACGTCTCCCATAGCCACGTGCAAACAGCAGAAACACACATACATACACATACGCAAATCTCTCTCCTTCTATCCCCCTCTCTCTCTCTCTCTCACACACACACACACACACACACAAGATAAAAGGGGGGGGGGGGTATAGTCAATAAATCATTATATTTCAATCATTGTATTGACTCACTCAAGCGTCAGCTGGTAAAGGGCAACTCAGAACAAAAGTGATTGATTCACATTTTAAGTTGTGTAGGCCTAGATGGAAAAGATAATGGGTAAAATGGTACACACTATTGGTAATGCACGCTGTTGTGAGTCTTTTGGAAAGTTAGTGGTTCTGTGTTCAGCTTTTCTTATAGAGCATGCTTTAGGGGCAGCCGTGGCCTACTGGTTAGCGCTTCGGACTTGTAACCAGAGGGTTGCCGGTTCGAACCCCGACCAGTAGACACGGCTGAAGTGCCCTTGAGCAAAGCACCTAACCCCTCACTGCCCCCTGATCGTGGTTGTGGCAACTCACTGCACCGGGATTAGTGTGTGCTTCATCTCACTGTGTGTTCACTCTGTGCTGAGTATGTTTCACTAATTCACGGATTGGGATAAATGCAGAGACCAAATTTTCCTCACAGGGACTTTTCAGAGAGCTGATATTTTACAAGGATTTGGTCATCTTCACAAGTTGCAAGCACACAGTAACATATGTGGCAAAACATATATATATTATATATTTGTTAACCCATTGGTTTGATACTCCTCAAATTCCTATGACTGAATTGGGCTCTACACAAACAAGAAAGCTACAGTATAGCCACAAAGCCATAAATAAGCTCCATCTCTGCATGACCTGTCTGTGGACTGCCATCTAGTGGTCTACACAACACAATGCATTTTAAGTCAGGACTGCAGAGGACCCAGGACCCCAGAGAAAATAAATAAATAACATAAAACAAAATTAGCAGTCCTTTGGACTTGTAATACTTAACTTCTTCCTTTAGAATCAGCAAGTTATTAAATGACTAAATACCAGAGTACCTTTATGGGGAGATAAATGTGTTAATCTTTTTAAAAAGAAATTGAGAAAAGTAAACAAATAAATCAACAACAAAACAGAGGCCATCTTTGTAGGTCAACTTGACTATTTAATATATAAAATACGGTAGAACATACGCAAAAGGGGAAGGGAATAAAGGACAAATGGATACTTTGGTACAATAACAAACACTCTTTTTGTAAAAGCAGTATAGAATTTGTAATAACATATCAGTGCATACTTTGTTTATGAAAATATACACAAATTGTATATCATTCTCCGAAAACAACAGATTTTTTTATACAACAAAACTCAAAAGCAGACTAGCCTAACACAATATATTAGCTATAATTTTCTTTTCAACTTTTTTCTTCAATTTCTATCCTAGGTTTGTGTGGTGTATATTCTTATTGATATTACATTTTCAGTTTATTTTGTATAACATGAATCATTCTTTGCTTGTTTAACGCCCATGCATCGACATCTTTGTGTCTGGTCTGAAATAAATTAAATGTGTCTTTGTACCAACTTACCTATGTGTTTTTATTTTACATTTGACTAGAAATTGCAGCATTGAACTGGTCATTATATTCAACTTCGGTTTGACCACTTCCCTCAATTACCAATAAGTACTAATATTACTACAATAGTTTTTTGTTTTCTTTAATAAATCGTGCAATATTAGTAACACCCCTTTGAAGAAAAAAGAAAAAACAAAACAAATTAAAACAAAATATATTTATATAATATTTATATATAATAAAATAAAATCAAATTCAAATTCAAATAAAATAGGATGCCTAACCTACACAAAACCGCAGAAAATAAAAATTGCCTCTCTAAAATTAGCATTATTATTACCATCTGTGACGATAACAATAATGGTAATGATAATTATCATAACAACAATTATAATAAAAACAGACAATAGAACTGTCACCAGCACAAATTAACACTAGAAAATGAGTGAGATTCTCTAAACATCATCATACATGGGGAATATGGGGGGGGGCGCAAGTTAACTATTTACTTGACGATTGTCTTTCGTTTTGATTACAATGACTCCTACTGTAATTCTGAGATCCATGTCAGACCTATACATCATTACATATGCCAGAACAAGCAACCAGGTACATCAAGGCTTCGCTAAGCCTACAGATCCACAAATCTGTTTCACTTGTAGAAAACGGGACATCTTTTTTTCATGGCTTCATGGCTTGTGGCCTTTAAGCAGGAAACCCATCCAGGAACCAACCCCCTCTCTTTTTTTGTTCAAAGCTCAGGATACAACAGTCTTTTAGTCAAAGGGTGCTCCAAACATACCAGAGTGATCGCTATGAGGACTCTCCCTACCCCGTTGTCCGTGGCCGAGTCCTGCCCCCCACACTTACACACCTTCCAGATCACTTGTTTCTATGCACATGGGAATCAGACAATCAGACACACACTGTTGGGGCCCTCTTGGATGAAGAGAGCAATGGCCACACTCCTGCAGGGCTCCCTAGTGTCTTCCTCTCACTGCCAGACTTTACCTGGGAACCACTGGTAGATGTGGCACAAGGTTATTCTTCATAACCTATAGCTGGCACCCTCTCTCTCTCTCTGTCTATATATGTATATAATTCTCGAAAGCCACCCTCTCCAATAAAAATGGTGGGAAATGGGGAGGATCTCTAAGACGCGGTGGCCCTCCCGTACAGCATGCGTCGAGATTTTAAGGCTTTGCTCCGAGCTGGCTCAGGTGGTCAAATGGGATTGGACACAGAGGTCTTTGGAGGGTTTACTGAGAAACGTCCTAGTGCTCTAACGAGAGAAAAAGGGGGCGAGATGTTTGGCGATGGTGCAGGTGGCGGAGGCGGTGTTGGCGAGCAGTGAGAGGGCCATGCCACGAGCATGGGAGATCACCAGGGGGTCCTGGCAGGTGCAGAAAAGAACAAGGCTCGGCATCTCGTTCAGCGTTCATGAATGGATGGATATGCATGGATGTTGAAGAAGCAAGAAAACAAGCCAACAAAACAAACAAACAAACAAAAATAATCCACAACTCTCTGGAAGAGCACAGGTCACAAACAGATCTGAAGAGAGTGCACAGAAAGACAAGTCCATTTCCAGCCAAAAGGATATTTGAACGAGAGCGAGAGAGAGAGAAAACATAAAACCATACACAACAGAGAAACTGGTTGCCAAAACGCGAGGCAGCTCCGTTACTAGGTCTCGACCCACGAGACCCCACTTCCAAAACGATCCCCTGGGGTTCAATACAGCCCGTATGAAGCTGTCCGAAAATGACCTTTCTCTGCATCTCTCAGACCTGTAGACCCCTCTAGAGGTCTCTCAGGTACATGATTATGGCCATTAGCGATACAGTGGGACATTTCAACCTGTCTGGCTATTGAAGCCCAATGAACAACCCCAAGGTGTCTAAGCCATGGTCACCACCATCTTTAAATATCCTTCATCCATAAGTTCACTCAGAGAATATACAAATGCACCATAAAACAATTTGTGTACATCTTTTAAATAATCATTAGACATAATATATAGATTTTTTTCTGTTCAGAATTGCACACTTGCAACACGTGTCAAGTAAGTCTAATCTAGATAAGTACAAGGTTCAAATTTACAAAAGGTGACTCGTTATGTTTTTTTGTTTCTTTTTTCCCCTTTTTTTCCAAAACTGCAATCCTCTGCTAACAAGATGACAAGTGCAATACAGGCTTGAATGCGTGAAGATGGATTCTCCTTCCCTGAAGTCAACGGCATGGGTACAAAAAATGGACTAGGCTGAAGGATGTTTTTAGCAGTAGAAAGAAGAAAAAAAAAAACAATCTCAATCAGTTAATAAAAAAGCACTCAATCACCTAAAACAGGATGTGGACCTCTAAAGTCAGGTGCCTTAGCAGGGCTACTGCCCAGCTGGTATAACCCAATGAAGCATGGAGCTCATCATGAGGGTCCGTGTAGGTCTTTCTATGAAGAAACATACTGCAACACCAAGCGAGCAGAGGTCATAGGAACTGCGAAACAAGGAGTGGCAAGTGTGTTTGAGAGTGTGTGGTTCTGGACTAAGGGGGTGAGCTAAGGGTTTGCATGGGCCATGGAAAGAGGTCTCTCAGGTTGGGAGGGGGAGGAGGAGGAGGTAGGAGGGAAGTGTGAATGGCCCTACCATTTTTATGGTAGACCCACCTGGCTTGGGGTGGTGTTGGTTGGGGTAGATTCTAAAGTGCGCTGCTCTATCAGAATAATAACAATATCAATAAATTGTAGAAAAAACACCCGAAACAGTCCAACACACAACACACAAGGAGAGAGAGAAAAAAAAAAGATCCCCGGCTCTTTGTCCCTTTCTGCCCTCCAGCCCTCTTGCTTGCCACGTCACATTTTATGTACATATAAGCGATAGAGTCCTGATCTGCTGTTGAAACGGTCACTCGGTAACAACTTACAAGTGCATACAGGCTATGCACGCTTCCTGTCCTTTTGCCACTTCTGCAGCGTCAATTTGTTTTTACCATCCCATGCAAAAGATACAAATTAGAGAAGGAAGGAAGGAAAGCAAGTGCAGTTGCCTTGGTGTCTACCAGATGCCAGTGAGAGGTGACACTGCTGCTCACCCCTGGAGAATCTCATCTACAGTATGCTGTGTGCGGACACTCAGAAGCAATACTGAAATCAAACGCTGTTATGTACATGGGCTCTTCTTTTCGGGTTTCTTCCTCGGCCATCAGCGAGCCTTACGATGACTCAAGGTGCTTTTATACATCTATCTGGCTTCTTTAAAAAACACAAATACTTATTTGATTTAAAAAAAAGACTCCTTTCTCTTGAATTAAAAAGACTGTCCATCAAATAGTATATCAACGTTTGTGTCAGGCTGCTACTAGCGTAAACCAGTGGGGAGTGAGGATAACATCGTCATTCAGGATCTTTTGCATCTTTCAGAACAATTAAAAAGCGCACCCTGCCTCTAGTGATGTGTGTATGAGTATGTACTGTATATGTATATGTGTGTGTGCTTGTATGTGTTTTTGTTTCAATGTCATTGTCCACACTTTCTGTTCAACCAGGGCTACATTTTCACTAAATGACACATTATCTCTATAAAATGGTGGAAACCAAAAATGCCATGTTTTCTTGGTAAGTACAAGCAAATAAAAAAAATCACTCCCCCCAAACACACAAGGGAGCATACACACACACACACCAAACAGGATAGGGTGCCGATCACAGAACAAAAGTCAATAAAGATCATTTTAAAAAACGCAAAACAACATTCAAAAGAGAAGGAGAAAAAGAGAGAGAGAAAACAAAAATGAGATCAAAATAAATATTTGGCTGAGGTTCATTTACCTAAAGACCAAGTGTCAATTCCATCCAGCTGAAAGCTGCAGCATTTTATAGTCAGACACTCAGGAAACACACATGCAAGTGCGTGGGTGCACACACACACACACACACACACACACACACACACACGCCGCAGCCTCGGTGGCTAGCAACGCTCTGTCGGTTCTTCAGCTCGGGGTCTAGCTCCCACAGTTCATGGCGTGTGGCGTATCCGTGGTTGCAGAATCTGTTCGGTTCTGTCGTACGGGCTTCTTTCAGCCCATTCCCTGATAGAGGACTCCTCTACCTCACACAAGGTAGACTCTAGGTGATGATGGAACAGCCTTTTTTTACCGCAAGCTGCCAAACAAACTAACACACGAACAAAGTCCCATAACTTCAAAGCCAATTTTCTGGCTTTTTTTTTTTTTTTTTTTTTTTAAAGGATCCTGAAATTTCACAGAAGAGTCTGTTCTGTGGATGTGGGCTCCTCAAGCACTACTCAATGTAGTCCTGAAAAACATGGCGTATGGGGAAACAGCAACAAAGTCAGTCACATCCTGCCAAGAAAAAAGGTCACGGAGAGCGAATGTCACCGATCCCTCTCAGTGAGCTGCAGCAGGCAAAACAGTTTTTGTTGTGTCCTTGCTTCCATTTGCTGTTTTTGTCTTTTTTTGTTTTTTATTTGTTTTGTTTTGCTTTGTTTCTCACAACAGAACAGAACAGAACAGTCAGATTCAAGACCAAGATACCAATTCACTGCAAAAAAGTCATCAGGACCTGTGACGTACAAGCTGTACAGAAGCCAGTGCAGTCCCCTCGCTTTCCCATGCACCTCCCTACACTTGCCCCAGACCCATTCCAAACACAACAAATAGAAGCCAAGTTACAGAACAAAACGAAAATCACTAATTCTCCCCGAATCGCTTGTATGTCAATCAACAGCCTATACTGACATGTATATATATAATTATTTTTATAATATATATATCTCCCTGGTTTGGCGACTGTCCGCGACGGGCTCTGTATGTATATGAACTGTATACATTATGTGCATACATCAATGCATATGTGTATTTGTGTGAGCTAGAGACAGAGAGAGTGCGAGTGTGTGTGTCTGTCGCATGCACGGGCATGCATGGGTGTTTCAGTGTGACCACGAAGGGTAAACTTGAGTTGGGAGGGCGATGTCAGAGTGAGTGCTTGGTACGTCCCAAAAGGAGTTCAGCTGTGTGTATGAGTGTGTGTGTGTGTGTGTGTGTGTGTGTGTGTGTGGGGGTTGACAAAGGGCAATGCCTTTTGCGGTGGTGTGAGCGATCAACTGACTGCATGGGTGTGTTCTAATGATGTTGCTATGTGTGAGAGTGTGAGTGTGTGTCTGCGCACGTGTGCGTGCCTGGGAAGGAGGGTGAATAAGAGTGTGTGTGTGTGTGTGTGTGTGAGTGAGAGAGCGTGTGAGCTGAGCAGGACAGGGCGAAAGAAGATTTATGTGACCCAGGTGTCCAGTCTCATGCGCTTGACGTTGGCCCCCTGCTCCGACTGATCAGCAGAGCCCGCCGCTCCTGCCGCCTCGCCCGAGGGCCTCAGGAGCCCCATGGTGGTGGCGAAGTCCGGGGGCCTCGGCTGACCCCCGTCGTCGCGGTCGCTGCCCTCGTATGAGCTGCCGTTGCTGCTCAGGCTGTCGACGGGCGAGCGGCCGGTGGGCTCCAGGCGCAGCGCCCCGGGGTACTGACCCAGGCCGCCCACTGCGCCTCCACCCGCCCCGGCTGCCGCCAGCCCCTGACCGCCTGCAGAGGACAAGGACGAGGGCGTGCTGCGGTCCCGGTTGGGAGACACAGGCTCCGACTTGATGCTCACGTTGGGGTTAGTGTTGACGGTCAGCGTGGCGCCCTGAGGTATGGCGCCCACATTCCTGCAGAGGGCGCAAGAGGCAGACACGGGCAGACGGGTCAGTGCATGTCTGGACAGGCACGCAACAACTTTAGCCAAATAAAGGAGAAAAAGGGAACGAGAGAAAGAGAAAGAGAGACAGAGTGACACTATTAGAGAGAGAGAGAGAGAGAGAGAGAGAGAGAGAGAGAGACTAGGCTTACAATGAAGACAAAAAAGGCCATGGAAACAGGTTAACGGCATTTCAGACGACACACTGACAGTGATGGAGTAAACAACGAGTATTATGTGGCTGCAGGGCAGTGCAGACTCAGTCCCACACAACTGACAGGCTTACACTTTGGCAGTCCGTCTCAGGACTCAAGGGAAACAAGGAAAAGAAAAACCAACGACCAGCACAAACAAAACAAGCTGACGACAGTCAGTCAACAGCAGCGCGAGAGTGTCACCACAAGACTGAGAGACGCGATGCTCTCCCGCCCAAAGACACACGGAGCGAGAGAACACACACACGCGCGCGCACACATACGCGCACACACGCACGCACACACGCACGCACGCACGCACACACACACAAAACACACACACACAAAACACACACACACAAAAAACACACAACTTGAATGTGAGGCCACACAAAAAGCACGCCGTCCAGAAGCCATGCAGTCTGGTCCCCGTCTCCTCACACACAGCATGCTCTATGTGTAACACCTGTCTTCCTCCTCACAACAAAACAAAAACAAGGTAGCCTTCCTTTCTTATCTGATTTCAGTGTTTTTCCGTGAGCCACATGCATGTAGCAGTCTGCTGTCCCAAATACAGTGCCATGCTCTCCATCTCCCCCTCCCTTCCTCTCTTTTTCTTTCCTCGCTGGTAAACTGGACACCTCTGTGTGCTAGTTATTGCAGGAGACGGGCCTGCCTTACAGAGCTGTCCAGGTAGATGGATTGGGGTGGCACTGAGGGGAGCCTCGTGCTATTCTGAGGAGGGAGAGAATCTTTTCCCACCCCCCTTTTTGGCCAATTCAGCAAATCCTGTGACAGAGATAAAGACCAGCTTTCACAGTGGAGCCGAATGTGCTAAGGACCAGCCAGAAGCAAAGAGAGAGAGAGAGAGAGAGAGAGAGAGAGAGAGAGAGAGAGAGAGAGAGAGAGAGAGAGAGAGAGAGAGAGGCATGGAGGAAAAAAAGAGATACAGATGTGGGAATACAGTACCAGCTGAACCCATCATCTCTGCCCAGCAGTAAGCTTGCCTGTGAAGTCACACTGCAGAGGGGGGAGAAATAAGCTTGTTGGAACACAAGGCCACCACATGCTAAAGGCTATTTAAGACCAAAGGGCTACGCTTACACTGGGCTAACACAGTTGCGCTAAAAGCTAGCTTCACTGACCACACTTAACATTTAGCATTAAGCTAACCTGGCCGCTGGGCTTACATGAGTAAAGACTGCTAGTCAAATGACAAAACAAACATACTGACTAACACACATTAAGGATTGGGCTTATGGTACAGCCTTACTTGACTGCTGTAAGCATTTAGCACATCATAGCATTTAGCACGGAACATTCACAGTTCTGTTCTAAACAAGAAAACAGAAGCCTAACACTTAGCATTAACCTATTGAATACAAATATTTTTAAACCACACTAATCATTTCTAACTTCACACTACAGGCCTACTAGTTTTTGATTTTTCCAAACACAGAACATACCAAACAACACAACAAAACATGTCAATATGAAACCTTTACCAATGGTCCAACCTCACAAACCTTAAATACTAGGATTTGAGCATACTAAAAAGTCTACTGTGCTTTGCTCACAAATTATAAATAAAGTGTAAAATAAGACAGAAACACAGGCCACAAATAGATTATTTCAATTATTAAGAGGATACTCATCTAATAATGGTGATTGTTTACATTTGTAATATACCTACATAACTTAACCCAAAAAAGAGACAAAAAGAATTCACAGGTGTATCTTACAAATAGACCGACATTTGTACAGAAAGCATGATATGAACACCAATCGACTGGATAAAGAAGAAAAATGAAAAATACATCTTTAAATGGACAGACACTGTGCACCAACATCCACACACAGCTTTATATGTATTTTTTTCATTTTTTTCTCTCTTTTATAGTGACGCAAGAGAACAATTAACACTATGTAATTTTTTTTTTTTATGATTTTTTGGGTTCATATCCCTGTCAGCACCACAGATGTGCAGACTCTCTCTGTTGACCACCAGGAGTCATGGAAGAGAACAGCTAGAGTGCTGGAATTAACATATAAATTGGCCACTAGCAGAGTCACCACACACAAATGACTCATAAACTACACAGAATGTCGGCATAAAAAAAAAATCCCAAATCTTCCCGCAGGGACGACTGCAGCTCTGGCTGGATCTGTTTGCTCTGCCAATGAAATTGAATCTGACGGACATCAAATTGAATATGGCACATCAAAGGCGCACAGGAATTGTGCATTCTGCTAGTGTTCCCGCGACACTATTGCAATCCTCCGTATTAAACAATCATCCATTAGCTAATCGGAAGGGGTACTTATTTAAGCCGAGGCTACAAATGCCTCCCTTGGTGGTTATCTAGAGCGTGATTATCATAGGGGTATGTGGCATACACGGATGCAAGCTCCCCTTGGGCTCTGCCATGATAACACTGTATTTCATTAAGACATGGGGGCTGGACAAAAAAATGCAGACATCTGGATTTGTCTGCAATAGTCCACTGTTGATGCTGCAGACACAGACTTGTGTCCCCTCTTCAATGTGTGTGTGTGTGTGTGTGTGTGTGTGTGTGTGTGTGTGTGTGTGTGTGTGTGTGTGTGTTGTGTGATGCAATGTAAATGCATCATTTACATAAGGAGTTATAGAGAAATGTCTTTCTCTGAGTAATTTGCCCTAAATGCAAACACGATATAATCCCTCCATTTTAAACAGCAATTGAAGAAGATACAAGCGTGATAACCCAGACCGGATCGAATCAGATGACGGGATGCAATCCTTAAAAATAAGACCCACAACCTATTTCAGGCAAGTGCGACCTCAACAAAACCCTCCCTGTGTATCAGCATGTGCCAGGGGTGTTAAAGCTCATTTTCACTCCTTCTATACAGGTAGTCTAGAAGGGTCACTTCCCCAGCATGCACTTCCCTAACTCGCCACCTCCACATGGTAACCCCTCATGCCAGACGCCCCCTTTTATTGCTTCACTGCCAAGGACGGCAACAACAACAACAACAAAAGAATAACAAAAAAACAAAAACGAATGACTGATATCGACCCAAGACCCAGATAACTGCTGTTGGCTCGGACGTTTAGCTCATCCACACAGCAGTCCATTTTGAGTGAAAGCTGAAGCAGCGCAGGGTGGGCCAGTAATGGGTGGCCGCCGTGGCAACTAATGACTCAGCCGTGGCCATGAAGGCTCTTCAAATGCGCCGCGGGAGGCAGACATCATTACGCTGCCCTGCTTTCACATCTCCGCCTGTCTGCTGCTACTGCTGCTGCTGCTGCTGCTGTTGCCTCTGATGCTGCTGTGGCTGACACTGACGACGCTGCTGCTGCAGCTGCAGAGGGCATTCATATACCCAGCACTTCATTACCATTTCATTTATGCATGTTCTATTTATGCCAGTCATTCATTCGTTTAAGCAAATTAGTCTCTGAATATTATCATAAATACATACTATTATTATGGCGTTACCATTTGCATATACTTGCAGTGCTGTTCTAATTGAATTATTAGCCAGGGGCTTGCCTGAAGAATCCCGACTGAACTTGTGTGCCTATCACCAGGGAATTATACGGGTGCGCAATCAGTACTGACATGAAAAATGTTTAACACCCACAACAATAAACAAACATACATGACAGTGTGTGTGGAACTGAAAGAAATCACACTATACTGAAGCATGGGGTACGGACAGGACGGTGATGGCTGCCTGGGAAGCGGTTCTGTCAGAGTGACCATAGAAAGGACCACAAGCTCCTTCACTGGACCAGCTAAGCTGAGGCCGTTTTATTGTGTTTGCTTTGTTTGTGCTGGATTTTCCCAGCTATGAGCTACCCGCTCCAAATGCCAGACGGTTGCGCGCACGCACGCACGCACGCACGCACACACGAAGCACGCAGGAAGACAGACAAGAAGCGTGATGCCACGGAGTGTGATGCCAATTCACCTGAGGTTAGCTGCAAAGCTGGAGATGCAGTTAGCCATCTCCCCATTCTGTTTGTCTGCGCCCCACATGCTGTGAACAGAGCAGAACAGGGGCCGTTATACCAGCTCCCACGAGCACCGCTGCAATCACTAAAAACCTGTGGTTACTATTAACACACACACACACACACACACACACACACACACACACACACACACACACACACACACACACACACCACACACTAACATATTGGCAGGAGCACACACACACACAGACACACACACACACTCTCTATGTCTCTCTCACACACACAGACACACACACACACATACTCTCACTCTCTATCTCTCTCTCACTCTCACACACACACACACACACACACCTAACAATAACATATTGGCAGGAGCACACAACCACACACACACACACACACATCAGTAGGCGCACACACCCCCACCCACACACATCCACACCACAACACACCCAGGCCCACGCTCCTGACAAGAGCCTGCATTACAGCCCTGAGAACAAGTCATTAAAGGCCGTCACTACACCTTCACCTCATGGGAAATCAATCCCTACCCCTCCCCCGGCCCGCTCCCAGAGAGAGGGAGAGAGAGAGAGAGAGAGATAGATATAGAGATAGAGATAGAGAGAGAGGGTGGGGGAGAGAAAGAGAGGGTGGAAGCGAGATAAAGAGAGAGAGAGCACCAGTGTGTGAGTGTGTATGTGAGTATGTGAGTGTGAGTGAGGGGGTGAGAGGAGAGTGAGAGAGAGAAAGAGAGAGAGAGAGATGAAGAGAGAGATGAAGAGAGCGATGGAGAGATTTAGGTCAACCTCTCAGGGAGGAAAATCAAGCCATAGACTATGGCTGGGTCTATGAATGTGTTCTGTATACAATAGGCTTGGTGAATGTAGCTTGGTGAATGTAAACACCATGCAGATGTAAATTGACATGGCTATAACTGATGACTGTTCAATGTGTGCATTTACAGTCTCAACTACACTGTGATAATCTACTTCATGTAATGTGCATGGTCTTCTATGGGATGCATAATGCAACTCAGCTTTGTGTTATCTGCAGGGAGAGGTTGAGTTTGCACTCAGCTGTCCAACAAAGTGGGACACTCTGACCCAGTCAAGGACTGGGATAAAATCCACAATTCATCTGCAGACTGTCTCAATACACAGGCATGAAGTAGGTTTACTCAGTCTGTGGTTAAGTGCATTTTATTGTGTGGGAAGTGTTTAGAAGCACTTCACGGTGAATCAGTCACACTCAGACAGTCACGAATGAGGAGATTTTGGAGACGCAGCCTGCTTACTTTACATCTGGACTTGCAGAGATATTGTTGAGTTAACAAACCAGGTTAGGGAGCACTAGAGTTAGCAAAGAAGACCAGGCCTTTATGTTATATAGTGGTGGTGTGTTTGGGGAATAAATGAACTGAAACACCATGCAAAGAACAAGAAGACTGCGGCGAACCGAATCAGACTACTTACACCAGGTTACTGAGAGAGGCCAAGCTTAGCTGCTGGGGCTGTTGTTGCTGCTGTTGTTGGGATTGTTGTTGCTGCTGCTGCTGCTGCTGCTGCTGCTGTTGCTGGGATACCGATGGCTGCTGCTGCCAAGTGGTCATGTTGCCTGGCAACAGCCCGCCTGGCGACGTGAAAGCCTGGAGTGCGGTGAGATCGGCGCTTGTCAGCTGATACTCTGGGATGAGGGAGAGACAGAGAGAGGGAGGGAGGTGATGGGCTTAAGGCAGGCTGCTCGCTGCATCCTAAGGTAAACAAATAAGCCATGTGTTCCTTCTGTGATGTAAATGAGGCACTCATTTCAGGCTTGGCTTCGGGCAGAACGAGTGTGTGTGTGTGCGTGTGTGTGCGATCAAACCCTGGGTAAACTACCATAACAGAGACATGCAGACAGAGCCAGAGCCAGACGAACTCCTGGAGTCGCTGAGAAGCTGCAGTGGAGCTGTCCAAAAGCCTGAGGTGCACCTGCCTCTCCTTTGAACCTCAACACTGTGAACGTCCCCACTGAGCTTTCAGCGCACAACACTGACCCTACACTTAAAACCAGGTCGTCTTGTTTGGATGGCTAAACTTTACGACACTGTCATTGTTGAAGTCCTGTGTTTATCATACTAGTTATTTTTGGTTCATTTTTGATTGCCTCCTCTCTTTCTTTTCAATCAGCAATATTTGAATAAGATGTGATATCAGTGCTACTGAGAGTGCTCTGGCCTTATGAAACTGAAGCAGTCCATCTTACCTGTGTTGTAGGCTGTTGGCATGGCTGAGAAAGGAGTCAGGAGGCTTGGCGTTGCCACGGAAACCACTGGTGTGGTGAGTGGCTGAGTCACTTGAGAGGCGCCTAACCGCTGGGCATTCTGGATAAAAGAGGGGAAAGAAGAAAGTCAGCCGTGTGGCATGGGGTGGGGGGGGGGGTTTGGAGGATTGAGAGGGGAGAACTCTCCAAAAGTGAAGGGGAAAATGGATGTGATTCACATACTTAATTAAAACTTTTATATGCCATCACTAAACATGCACACTGCACACACATACAGGGCACATCAGAGTTTATTTCAACGTGAATGTTTAGACAGAATAGAATAACACATAGTTCAAAAGCAGTCTTGTAAATATGATACACACATAGACTGGAAACAATTATGGTAAAAACATGATCAACGTAAATAAACAGGTGACGCAAATATAAGAGATGAAGATGTTGTGGGCCAGAGAATCCCAGCCAAA
The DNA here is from genome assembly GCF_017589495.1 of Alosa alosa. Taxonomy (NCBI): domain Eukaryota; kingdom Metazoa; phylum Chordata; class Actinopteri; order Clupeiformes; family Clupeidae; genus Alosa; species Alosa alosa. The sequence goes on from NC_063201.1 coordinate 27,560,514, forward strand.
ACAAGACAAAAAAAACAATATCAGTGATGCAGCCAAAAAAGGCAAAAGACTCACACATGATTGAAACTTTGCTGCATCCATTCAAAATGCATGCATGAAAAATGCTAGAAGAGATGCAGTGTGCCTCCAAAGAGCATGGCTGACTAAGCACTCATACATCCAGATGTGTTTGGAGAGTGATTCCACAGCAAGTTAACATGGCTCTTTCCAGTCTGTCACGCATCAATACTCCTGTAATGACTGTGGTAAGCAATCTAGTGGAGGTGAAGTAAGGTGTGTGTGTGTATTTGGGCCAGGGAGTGTGTCCGCAGTTCCCTCTAAGCGGAGATGTTTGGGTGTGCCGGACTAAGCCAAGCTGTGCCAAGCTGTGCCCAGCTGGATATGTCACTAGACGCCAATCATTAGCGGGACAGGAGAAGGCTGCCCGCCTCGGTCCCCCGCCCCCCTCCCCCCAGGGTGCTCCCCCTTCACGTTCCCTTCTGCTTGGCTGGACGCTGCCTTTTGATCCAGCGCATCTCCGCTTGCGTGCAATCATGCCGTGCAGCCACGCGAAGACGCGCTCGCTCTGCTCCTCTCCGCTCCTCTCCGCTCGATGCCTCCGATGCCAGATGAGCATTAGTTCCGTCTCCAGATCGACGGATAAACAAACACGGAGCCGCTGCCGTGCCGAAATGTGCTAGGCTCACTAGTGCTGCCTAATTGCCAAACGACTTGTGTTGTTTTTATGGTTTTTTGATAGTCAATTTTGTGGTTATTTTGTAATTTTGTGTGTGTGTGTGTGTGTGTGCGCACGTGTTGGTCTGTGTGTGTGTGTGTTTGTAAGCATCTCTGCCGAGTTCTTTTGATAGTCAATTTTGTGGTTATTTTGTAAGTGTGTGTGTGTGTGTGTGTGTGTGTACGTGCTGGCCTCTGTGTGTGTGTGTGTGTTTGTAAGCATCTCTGACGAGTAATTTGATGGTTATTGGTCTGTGTTAACCAAGTGAGTGTTTGTGACACCTCTGACTAGATGACGTCTTTCCATTTTTGACTCATCAGGTGGTGGGCGGCAGAGAGAGAGAGAGAGAGAGAGAGAGAGAGAGAGAGAGAGAGAGAGAGAGAGAGAGAGAGAGAGAGAGAGAGAGAGAGAGAGAGAGAGAAAGAAAGAGAGAGAAAAGAGAGAGAGAGAAAGAGAGAGAAGAGATTTTCTTTTTTCGTTTAAATAGGACTGAATGTTCAAATCATGATCTGAAAAAAGCCAATTTTCTGGCTTTGTGGTAAATGCGTTTGATAGCACTTGTCACCACATTTATATCCTGCGTGACGGCAAAAGTGGAATGCCATTTAGAGATAAGTTCATGGCCGGTTGTTGTTACAAACCAATAAAAACGTGGATGTTTTTGCATGGGCATGAGTATGATACAAACACCATAAAACAATACACCAAATAAATAAATAAATAAAAAACATCACATCATCACAGCACAACAGTCAAGTTAGGGGAGATTCAATTCACCTCACTCACCAACTCGAGCTCTTCGTCTGTCTGTGGGAGGGGGAACAGCACACAGAGAGGGAGATTACTGCCCAGTTCCACTATGCCCTCTGGCCACGACCCTCACAAGACCACCGCCATTTGTTAGAGAGGACACGTGGCTAATTTTTCTAGGACTGACAGCGTCACTTACTGACAGCGTGTCCATTGTAATATGATATAATACTGCTTGATTCTAAACCATCTTGCATTGAGTTTTGTTGCATTATCTTTCCTTGTATTGCAAGCACCTGGTCTAAAAGGCACTAAATGCTAAGACAGTCAACCACAGGGTTATTGCCTGTCCAGATGAATAAAAAGATGTAAAGATTTAAAAATGTAAGTTGTCTAAAAATGTCTAATTTGATCCAATGATTTTATTTGATATTTAGATGTGTAGACCTATTATTAAAAGTTGTTATTCAGAGATGTTTTCCCTTCCATTAATCAGAAACTCAATTTCTGAAAGGCAATTAACTGGTAATTTGATATGATTTGTTGAAGATCCTTTGCCTACTTCAACACTTTCATTCTAAAGTTTGATGTTTGTAGTCACGCTGTACATAAATGGACTAAGTGTTCATGTTTTTGTTCTTGAGTTCATTCTTCCAGCAAAATTCCAGCATGTAAAGAAAAAAGAAAGCCTCAATGTATGGAATATATCATATCTGACCTCAGGTGACCGGCTAATATTCTCGACTGGATTGATCTACCGCAGCCGCCGCATTTATTGAGTCCATAAGGACGCAGGCCAAGGTAACAAAAACACTGTTTGACGTGTAAAGAGCAATTCTTTACTTCATGTGGTCTTGTTGCACTCAACATCACCAGATCACCTACTGACTTGGATACGTAACGAAGCATAGGTATTGGTTATAACCTGCAATGATTAAATATATACACTTGGACACACATCATTTTTTTGTTTTTGTTTTGTTGCACAATGTCTTGGGCTAGCTTGGCCCAACTGGGCTGCCATAGAGTCTGCTCACCAGCTGCAGCAGGCTCTTTCCACTCTGTGAAGTGATGACCCGGAGGTCCGGCTTGCGGCTGTTCACCATCTGAGGGCTGGGCGGAGGCGGAGACTTGGCCGGAACTACTTTCCCCATGCTGTTGCCATTGGACACGGAGAGGAGTCCTGGGGAGGCTCTGGCACTGACGTACCCGTTTGCTGATGACAAACACACACGGCAAAACATGTCAACATACAACAGACCCACACGTACACATACGCAAACGGACTAGTTTACTTTTTGTGTATGTGTATGTGTATGTGTGTGTGTGTGTATATTTATATATATATATATATGTTTGTGTGTGAACATTGCTCTCCTAAAGAAAAGTGCAAGCTTGAAAAAAAGAAAAAAGGAAACGAGGCTGCCAAAACAGCAGAAAAGCAAGC
>NC_063201.1:27565925-27590925 GCF_017589495.1 Alosa alosa
ATAGCTGATAGGACTCATTTTGATTAATTCATTTGGCTGACACTTTTATACAAAGGGATTATTACAATTATTACAAGGGCCATTCTCCAGCAACTTCGGGTCAAGTCAAGACACCAACGGTCACTAGGGCCCAGCCCATAACCCATGCACTGACGGCGACACTCACCTGCGCTGGCCGGCCGCTGCGGTAACCCAGGCGACACGGTGTTCCTCTGGAGGGCAGGTTGTTGCGGCGACAGGAGGCGCGGGTCTGTGAGGGTGGATGTGACGAAGGAGGTGGTGACGAGGGCACTGCCGGGGTTGCTGAACTGCAGCTGGCTCTGGTTGGACACAGGCACGGTGACGGGCATGGAGAAGGTGGGCGCCGGGACTGTGGACTGAGGTAGGAGGGGGGGAGAGAGAGAAAGAAAAGAGAGGAGAGGGAGAGAGAGGGGGAGAGAGAGGGGAGGGGAGAGAGAGAGAGAGAGAGAGAGAGAGAGAGAGAGAGAGAGAGAGAGAGAGAGAGAGAGGGAGAGATAGAGATGATGTTCAGGGATGGTGAATACATATGCAAACTGCAGACACACTGACGCACTCCCTTACACACACAGATATATAGATCCATATTCACACACACACACACACACACACACACACACACACACACACACACACACACACACACACACGCACACGCACACACAATCACACCCATCCATGCACACATCTTCACCCACAGACAGTCTGCACATACTTCCACACACACACACACACACAAGACATACAAGACAAGCTCTTCAATCCACACACTGGGGATTTTCATGGCATGCTCGTGTGACTTGAGAACAAAACCAACTCAAGCAGTAAGCAGCTGAGAAGTGTGCTGGGAAACACAGGTCACGTGCAGAGCTACTCTCTTCCCACCAGCAGTCACGTCAGGCCACACCTTACCCAGTGTCTCCCTACCCTAGCCAGCAGATTTGCTCACCAGCGATTATCCTTCAAGCTAATGCTACCACCATCCTACAAAACCCCTATCTGAACCTAGTATTGACTGTGGGCTGCTCTATTTTAGCAAACACAATGCTCGACTACCAAGTGGAGGTCTATCACAAGTGGTTTTGACAGCACTGGTGGGGGAAATGAAAGGGATTCTGGATCAGTCTGGTACAGTCTGGGGAAATTCAGACATACTAGGGGTAAAACTGAAAGAATAAAAAAGAATGTGACACTCAAGTTTACTCTAGGTCAGTGTTGGGAGACTGTGCTCGCGTGTGCTTCCACCAGGGTGCTTGTGGTTCTAGCCATGTTCTGGCCATGTGAGCTCATCAGAGTGGGGTTTGGTGGGTTTGTGTAGCTTCAGAATGGGTTCTCCGTCTTTTCACTGTGCAAGTACTCTGACAACTTCCTAGTTCCGTGCAAGAGTGTTCTAATGAGTTAATGATTCCACCTGGGCTGTGATGGTGTTCTGTAGGGATATGAAGGTGGTGATTGTGGTGGGTGGGTGGGGGGGGGGGGTTGGGCTCTGGTGGACTCAAACTGTCCGGTGGCTGTGTGCACGCCGCAACCCATTTTCGCTGTGCCGCTCCCCAGCGCTCGACTCTGGCGACGGAGGCAGGGCCACTAAATTTAGAATGTGGGCCATGAGAGGCCTCCTGTGTCCTGTGCGAGGGGACCCAGTTTGGAGGAGTTGGGTCTGTCTGTTCACTTGCCTTCCACCCTGTCCTTCTCTCTGCTCTCACTCTTTCCTGGAAGCCTGGATAGGGGCGGCGTGTGGTGGAGGAGGAGGAGGCAGCACAACAGCAAGTGCTTGACCTTTTCTCTCTCTCTCTCTCTCTCTCCCATTCTCTCCTGACTCCCTTAACCCTACACACATGGAGGGCGTTCCCTGTGTGTGTGTGTGTGTGTGTGTGTGTGTGTGTGTGTGTGTGGGTCACTGGGGAGGTGTGGAACCTAATCTGCCTAATCTCTGATCGCAGGTCCACCTCAAGAATTCAGAGACTGCCATTGGAAACAGATGGCAAACTTCTGCTGCCCTGCCTTTCTGTGGTGACTGAGCAGCCTCTCAACTCCACAGCTTAACTTTAAACAGAACAGGTCCAGCCCCTCAGTATTTTCTATCAGAGGTCAAAAGCTACATAGAGGGTCACTAATTCCCCTTTTCATGACAAAACCCTTCATCAATATCCTCATCATCACCATCATCATCATCATCATCACCACCACCACCATCAACGTGCCAAATGTGGCATGCTGGTGGCCAGACTGTGGGAGATAGCTCTGGGGTTACAGCACAGCACACAGGCCAGGCGGGGAGAGGGGAGGAGAGGGGGTGTGTGGGATGGAGGGATGAAGGGGGTGGGTGATGGAGGTGGAGCGAGGTTAGCTGGGGGCAAACGGAGGAGGAGAGGAAACACGGAGCATACAGCACTGGGCCAACAGCACCTTCTGCCACAGAGAGTTGAAGGGCAGGGGGGTAAGGGGCAGGGGCAGGGGAGAGAAGGGGGTCTTGCAGGGGTTGGGGTTGGGCACAGCCTCAGGGAGGAAGGTAGGGGAGGGGGTGCCAACACAGGCGACAAGATAAAGCATCCCCACTGTTTTTGCTTTTTCTGGATGATAAACACTGGCCAAGACAGATATGCTTTTTATTCTCGGTCCAGACAGGCAGGGGTCAGACATTCAGGTGTGTGTGTGGGAGACAGGTCATGTCATGTGGAGTTGAAGCAGACAGCTATTCCCCATACAATACAACAAGTCTAAGGGCTGCAGCTGTGTGAGAGTCCTATTATACTCCAGCATGGCTGTGTGTATCAAATTCTGATGTACTGCATGTCTGTCCATATTACATGCAAAATGTGGTCTGAAGCAAGAAGTAAACCTGACAAACTAAACAAAGCAATGTGTAATGACTGGAGGTCCTATGCTAATATATCAATATATCATAAGTATTCATATAATTAATGTATTTATACTTTAGTGTCTATAGTGTCCAAGAGTTTGACAGTGGGAGTTTGAGGTCTCGAAGAGCCTGTCCTTTTGCTTCCACAGGGCCTGACATTTGGAGTGTTTCCTGGATGTAATGATATCAGAGTGAGTTACGCCAGTGCCCTAGTTTACCACGTTCCCCAGTGTCCCGTGAGCCTTTGAAATGTTCCCTCTGCACTCATAGAAGCCCTGCTCATTCGACAGCTCCACCTCTCTCTCTCACACACACACACACACACACACACACACACACACACGCACACACACGCTTGAGCTGGGTCAAACTGCGCTGACATTTATGGCCCTGGTTTCTGCAGCGACCTGCTTAGGTCGCGACCACCGGTGAAGCACTTACTCCATGTACGTAACAGGCATCAGTCCTCTCATTAAGTCGGGTTAGCGTCACAGGCCCCGTCCCCATGAGTTGGCCCCAGTTACAGGAAGAGACTGACTTCAACTGCACCTCTGGACTATTCAGTGTGTTACAAACACCAGAGGGAAACATAGAAAAACACTGCCAATCCCACAATCTGGCACACAACAACAGTGTAATCACAGCTAGCATGAAACACTAAAAGATTGCCTTTCATCATCAAAAAACGACTCCAACCCACACTGTAGCCCTAATCTGGGGAGTTGGTGTCCCAAACTGAGCTCTGTGCTGCTCCTACCCACTGCTACAGAGAGAGAAGGCTGACTTGGGTTGTGTTATGGCCGGGGCCATACAGAGCTGGGGCCAGCGCAGTCCAGGGATCACACGCCTGCGGGACAGATTGGTGCTGTATGCTTCAGTTTCGCCCCCTCATCGTCGCCAGGGAGGGGTCAGGTCAGGGTGTGTGTGCCGGGCAGAGAGAGGCCGAGAGGGAGAGGACCAGGAGATAGACAGCGTTGGAGGCGGAGCGGGTCTCCCTTTTTTTTTTTTTTTCACTAAGCTGGTTTGACTGAGTCAAAGGCCTGCTATCGACAACTGTCCGAAGTTGTGGCCATTTTGGGACTATCCTGAAAATTCCCGCTGGAAATGACTGTTCAGTTGAAATATTTGTGCGGTTTCTTTATTTTCATTTTCTGCATTGTTTATGAACTTTCTCCTATAAACTCTGAGATGATTGATTCAAAAGATACTTGAGGGTATCAGGATTGCATGGAACTAGGAATTTTTCCCACGATTTTTGTTTGTTTCAGAACGAGCCGGAATCTCTACTCTGCAAGCCATTGTTGCATAGAGAGACGATAAATCTGGCTGGAGGAGAAGACCACATCTGGCCCCGGCTAACGCACATCTGGCTAAAGCCTGCCTGTTCCGGTGCCATTGGAGCTGCAGCTGCCTAAACCTCCTCTCTTCCAAAGAGCTCTTTCCAGGCTGCTCATCCTCAGCTCCAGTTATGGCCGTTTCAGCTTCCAACAACGAGACCGGCATCCATCTGACAAAACAAAGTCCTAATGGAACGGCGATGGAATTAATGGGAACATATGGAGTTATTTTCCGACGAGGACAAGAGAGCAAAGTCAGGAGCAGGTCAGGCCATTAAACATATTGGACACGCCAAGGATTTGTAGTTTTTTTCTAATAATAATAATAATAATAATAATAATAATAATAATAATAATAATAAAAAAAGAAAACATCTAGCTAGACGGAGCCATTCGAAATTGAATTTAGCCTGTCTGTGTAAACCTCGTTGAGAGTGGCCGACCAAACCCCTCAACCTCTCCTTCTTCCTCTCCTTGCCCAGACACACACATTTAGTGGGGGTGAAGAGTGGGGGGAAGGGAGCAGGAGGAGGCGGTGAGAAATGGGTGGGTGGGGTGGGGGTTGTGGTAGGTGGGTTGGAAAGGGGGAGGCGGGTGCTCTGTGAGTCGTTGTTGTAGTTGCTTGCTTGTTTATTTGTTGTTGGTTGCCGTGGCCACAGGGGCAGCCGCGCGGGTACTCACTGACAGCCTATAGCTCTGCATCATTTTATCAAACTCCTCGTCAATTTTTTTGTATTTCTCCTCAGTGCGCGGGGTGAGCGAGAACGGCTCCTCTGGCTCTGGGCTCTCAGAGTCGCGCTGCTCTTTCTTGTTCAGAGCCTTTTGCGTTCCAGGGAGAACAGAAAAAGAGGGAGGGAGAAAGCGGGGGGACAGAAAAGAGAGAAGCAGAGAGAGAGAGAGAGAGAGAGGATTGAAGGTTAGCAAGGTAGAGAAATAGTTAGGTGCCGGGTACTCACGCCATATCTCTTGAAGAGGATGTCCAGCTCCTCACTCTTGCGGTACTTGTCCTCGTTTAATGGGCTTTGGTCAATGGAGTCCTCGCCATCGGGCTCAGGGCTGTTGCAACCATTAAAGCCTTTCTTTCGCAACGTCTTTAAACATTTAAAAAAACAAGGAGAGGGGGAGAGGAGGGACATTTTTCATTTTCACATGTTCTCATTTTTAAGCTGGAGTCTTTTCATTGACAAGTAATGTAGCGATGAGCATTGCAGATTTGAACCCTTTTAGGAATCCTAAAATGGTTACTCATCCTTTACTGTACTAAACAACAGCTATTTATAATCATATATCGTCAAGATAAATATTTTTTTTTTTCCAAAACATACTGTCAGAAACTTTCACTTCAAATGCAGTGTGAGTGAGTCAGGTTTTGTGCTGTGACGTATATTAAAAAAAAACAACCTTCTGCACATGAACATGAGAACAGAGGCTTCACACCAGGAGAGGAAAGCTCAGAGTGGAGTTTGCTCGGGAGCTTCGCCACAGAAAACAGGGTCTTATTTTGAGAGGATTTTCAAAACAGGCTTTCCCAGTAAGGAGCTTTGCTGGTTGGGTTGGGGCCCTCATCATCAAATAGTAGGGGGGAAAATGCTAGTCAAAAGTGGAGTATTCTTTTGCTTTGTGCAAATCAAAGTTTTAAAAACTGAGCCGGTTGATGCACTGAGAGATCATACTCGGCCTCTGTGATATGTTAAACCACTGCAATCCTGCTCCTACAACAATCAGTGCTCCTTTGATTGAGTCCAATGGCTAATCCTGAAAAAAAGCATACGTGCTATCATATGGCTTTCACAGCTGCACTGAAATAAGCTTTTAATGCAGCACAGAGGCAAATCATTGCTTGCTTTCAACAAAATAAACCTTTCCTCGCAGCCTCTTATTTAGAGACTTCTTTAGTTATGATATGCTGTTGAGGAATAACATGTACAGTATTCATACAGTGCATGTGTATGCATACAGTAAATGTTTATTCACCTTAACATTTGTTTCAGACGTTGTGTATATTCCCATTTACAGTAGTAATGGTGCCAAAAAACACATGCTTGCTTACACACACACACACACACACACTTGAATTGCTTGAATTTCTCCTGGGGATCAATAAAGTATCTATCTACCTATCTATCTATCTATCTATCACACACACACACACACGTCCGTGCGAGGGGAGTCGGTCAGCTGATCAGCTTGTCTCTCGGTCAGCTCCATCTGTTCACCTGTCCCTGCGCACCTCTTCCCCACTGGCACACTCACTTTCAAGTGCGCCTTCTATTGTGTTGCCAGGGTAAGATTCCCCCGCAGAGCGGCTCCGACTGTGACTGGCTGCAGCGCTCGCTCCTCCGCCCCTCTCGCCCTATCCTCTCCCTCTCTCCTGCTCTCGCGCTCTAGTGCGCTCTCTCTCTCTCTCCCTCTCCTTCCTCTCTCTCTCCCTTTCTCACTCTGTCTCATCCCCCCCTCTCTCTCTTCCGCTCTCTGCATGTCTCTCTCACTCTTTCTCCCATTGCTCTTGTTCATTGCAATCTTGCTGATTCGATCCTGATCCTTCTCCTTCGGTTTCTCCTTCTCACCTTCACTAGTTCTCCATTTTTCCCTCTCCCTCTTTCGCCGTTATGAGAGAGACCCCTCGCTCTGCATTCTTGAGCTCAGGCCATCCTGGTCTTTCTCCTTGCCTGGTTTCTCTCTCTCTCTCTCTCTCTCTTTCTCTTTCTTCCTCTCATCCTCCTGACAGAATCTTCCCACGGCTCCCGCCTGACTCATCCATGTCCTCCTCTGCCCTGCTCTCTATCTCCCTCTCTTTCGCTCTTGTTCTCTTCCTCTTTCCCTCCAATTCCCAAGCCTCTTTTTAAATGCTTTCTGTCCTCTCTCTCTCTCTCTCTCTCTCTCTCTCTGGACTGAGAGGAGTAGGGGGTGAGCCGGGCAGCCCTGTGTCTGCATGTAATGTCACGTCCCATTTGCAGTTCAGCATACAGCGTGGATTTTGTGTGTGTGTGTGTGAGGGGGTTGTGTGTGTGTGTGTGTCTGGGAAGAGCATGGCCAGAGAGAGAGAAGAGAGAGGAGGATGAGGAGGAGGAGGAGGAGGAGGAAGAAGGACCAGAAGACAGAAAGACAGAAATATCAACAGAAGCACAGATGATAGAATGAAAAGAGAGAGAGAGAGAGAGAGAGAGAGAGAGAGAGAGAGAAAAAAATGGAATGGGGAGCGAGAAAGTTGAGAAAGGCAAGATTGATAGAGACAGACAGAAAAAGACAGAAATTACAGAAAGGAAAAAACATTAACAAAGAGAGAATGATGGAAAGAAAAATCTACCTCAAAAGAGAGGGAAAACTACTCTTAACAGGAGAGGCTGATAGAGGTGAGGTGGGGTAGTGAGAAGAAGAGAGGAACAGAGAGAGAGAGAGAGAGAGAGAGAGAGAGAGAGAGAGAGAGAGAGAGCACTTTGGCGCCAGCGCTACACACCCCTTAAAAGGGCCTGTGCCCCCAACGGGCCATGACTTATGCATGTGGCTAATGGAGGGAGCGAGGGAGGCTATCACCGCCCTGTCACATCAGGAGCGCTGTACTGGGCCGCGCCGCTCAGGAGCCACGGCGTTAGGCCCAACTAGGCCACACTTCCCAGTAGGGGAGAAAAAAAAACACAAAAAAAACTTTTGGTCACAAACTGGTCATATTTAGAAGAGCTGGTTGTTAAAAGTGAGACCAAAACAAGTAAAAACAAGAGCTTTGGGGTAGGCTACTTAAAAAAAAAAAAAAAAAAAAAAAAGCCAAAGCCATGGGTGAGGCACATGCCGTGCCGTCTCCCCACGTCTATGTTACTCACAGGACAACAAGGATAATACCGCTGATACTTCCTGAGCTTAACACAATGACACAGAATATTAATCTGATCAGATTGTGTGTATGCTACTGGGAGGTTTAGGGCCTCACGTCGCACCACTAGGTGGGTGGGGTGAGCGCTAGGGGTCGTGACCTCCCAGACGTAACACATCGGTAGCCCCTGTCTGCCCTCCTGTCTTTCTCTCTCCCTCTGTCGCTGTCTGTCTCTCTCTCTTTCTCTCTCTCTCCGTCTGCCCAGTGCAGATTAGTGCTTGGGGGAAATGCCGGTCATAGAGGGGGGAGCAGGAGGAATTTGTTTGACATGACAAAGCAGGATTAGCCCCAGGGGAGGGGCGTGTGTCAGGGCAATTGAGAAGATGGTGGGGTAATGGTGTGTGTGTGTGTGTGTGTGTGTGTGTGTGTGTGTGTGTGTGGGAGGATGAGAATGTGTGAGAATGAGAATGTGTGAGAATGTTTCTCACACATTCTCAGCATTCAGTACTGCAAAGGTAGAGGTCCACAGGCTAGAAGAGATCACCAGGTGCATTTTGCATTTTGCTTGGTGAAACTGGTTTCTTTATTTTTACAGAAGTGAGTTTGGTCCTAGTGGCGTCCTACGCTGGGCCATGAGAGTGATCGTCTGTGCGGTGTGCCACTGAGACCTGCAGCACAGCACAACAGGGAGCTGAAACCTGGCCAGTGGCAAAGTCCTTAAGCCGCCCACAGCACCATGGTGCTGAGGCAAGATCCTCCCTCCTTGAGCCGCTTAACAAAAGGGCATCCCTCGTTTCTTCTCCTCCTCCTCCTCCTCCTCCCTCTGCCTGACCCCCCACCCCGATTCAGACTTTTTCACGCTCTTCCTCTCGATATCCATCTCCTCTTGTTAGCGCTGCCTCTCCCCCATATGTCTTCCGCTTTCTCTCTCCCCTTTTCTCTCGATCTCTATCTATGTCTTTTCTCTCGATATCCATCTCGCTCCGTTAACACTCGCCCCCCCTCTCTCTCTCTTTCCTTCACTCTCCCCTGATTGGGATCTGCAGTCAAGCGGATTAACACGCTCTGGCAAGAAAAGCAGGCAGCCAACACATACACACACACACACACACACACACACACAGACAACACACACAGCCTCTCTCCCTGCACGTGCCATTTCTCTGTGTGTGTGTGTGTGTGTGTGTGTGTGTGTGTGTGTGTGTGTGTGTGTGTGTGTGTGTGTGTGTGTGTGTGTGTGTGTGTGTGTGTGTGTGCATATGCATGACTGTTCAGGGGTGCATTAAAGAAATGTGTGTGTTTGTGTGTGTGTGCGTGAGAGTGTGAGAGAAGCCTACACACAACACTGAGTACAGCAGTCTTGAAGAGGGGATGGCAAGATGCTTTGTGTGTGTTTCTCTGAGAGAGAGAGAGAGAGAGAGAGAGAGAGAGAGAGAGAGAGAGAGAGAGAGTGTGTGTGTGTGTGTGTGTGTGTTCCATAATTCATACACACAGAGAGCTTGAAGAGAGGTGGGAGTGGCGAGTTGACACGTCCCTGTGCCTTGGTGCTCTCGTGGGCCCCCTGCTCGTCCCTCTACCCTCCCAAGCCCCTCCACCTCCACGTCCACCCCAACACCACACCCGCCCTGTCCACTACTCCACCCTCCGTCCCCTCCACCTCCACCACCACAGTCGCCCTGTCCCTACTCCACCCTCCGTCCCCTCCATCCATCCATCCTCTCTCTGCCTGGACCCCAGAGCCAGAGGAGGCTGGAGCGGACTGGGCCATACCCAGGCCATGTGCAGCTCGGCGGCTGGGGCCCTGGGAGAGGGAGGGGGTGGGGGGGAGGCTCCTGGTATGGCTGGAGGGGCTGGGAGTCATTCACGCTCGGTGCCTCTCGCCTGGGTCTGAATATTGCATGAGGCAGGCTTCTGGGCCGCAGCAGAATGTGCGTGTGTGTGTGTTAGGAAGTGAACATGAACACACACACACACACACACACACACACACACAGAGCCACTCAGGCTTACACTGATGTGGCCCAGAGCAGCCCAACGCCCCTAACATGGAACAAAAAAACACACACACACACACACACACTTAAGAGCCATCTGCAGCAGGAGTCTCCCCTCTCGCTCACTCTCTTCTGTGCTGTTGTGCTCTGCGCTGGGGAGAGAAACATCTCCAGTGGCCCTCCATCACCCTCGTCTCCCTCAGAACAAGCACAAGCTCATGGCCACAGCACACAGGAACAGTGGACTCACATGGACGGACACACACACACACACACACACTCAGAGATTTGGTACAAGGTAGCCACGGTTGGAATATGGTGGAATCATTTATGGGTAGCCTGAACCATTAGGGGAAACAAAAGGTTAACAGAGAAGAAGCAAAGGGGATGTGCGAGAATCGCTTTCTCATAATACTCACAGTCATACCATAACACATACACACACACACACACACACACACACACACACACACACACACACACGGCAGTCTTCGCTCCCCCTGAGGCAGCCATCTTGTGATGTCTGGGGCCAGGTTAAGAGAGCCCTCTCAGTGTGTGTGTGTGTGTGTGTGTGTGTGTGTGTGTGTGTGTGTATAATTATGTACACATGTGTGTTTGCATGTACACAAGCGTGTGTGTGTGTGTGAGAGAGAGTGTGAGTGTGAGTGTGAGCGTGAGCGGGTGCTCCTGCCCTCCCTCCGTGCCAAGGCCGGAGAAGGTGGCAGAAGGGCCAGCTGTCCCTCGGCTGCCCCGCCGTCTCCCGGGCACTGGGCCAGGGGGGCAGCTACGGTGGCCCATAAGCCGTGTAATCTCCGTGCGCTGGGCGGGCGAACCGGCGGTGGCAAGCCTTCTGGCCACGGCCCACAGGTGGCCAGATCGGAGCGGGCCTCCAGCAAAAGCCCACGCAGGCCAGGATGCTTACACACACACACACACACACCACCAGTACATAAATGATTCACTGAATATGGGATACAAGCACTATGATTAGGCTTTGAGTGATCAAAAAGCGTCTGTGAGCCGTTTTTTTCACGACATGACTCATTTACGCGGTTTAGTGTTTTCTGATGAGCTATACACTTCTTTGGGACTTGTGCAGCTCACAAGATCACAACATCTCTCTTTCATTATAGCAATTACATTGAAAATTACAATGTAAACTATTGTACATTATTGAAATTATTGTAAAAGTAAAAGTATTGAGGTAAAGACCCAAAAATCATATATTTCTCGCTCCCAATAACATGGAGAAAAAAAAAGAAAAAAAAAGTTAAAATCAATTCAGTAGTGAGAATGGAAATGTCATGACCTTTAGTCCTGACCTAACAACCGAACACCGCAAACGCCCTACAGGGGTGATGCCCCTTTGCCCTCCACTTCGAGGAGGGGTGGGGGGTGGGGGGGTTGGTCAGGCGGAGCTCGTACCTCAATGATGTCTGCGTTGGTCCTGCTCTCGTGCGGCTCGTTGTACTCAGTGTACTTGAGCAGCACCTTGTCCATGTCCGTGCTGGCGTACTGGAACAGCTTGTTGGAGTGGTTGAAGATGATGAGGGCGATCTCGCAGTCGCACAGCACGCTGAGCTCATACGCCTTCTTCATCAGGCCAAATTTCCGCTTGGTGAATGTCACCTGCCAAAGACAATCAAGGAGGAGGAAGAGGAGGAGGGTGAGGAAGAGGAGGGATAAGAGTTAGACTCACTTTCATATGCAGTGGGATACAGAAACAACACATTAAAATGGGATGAAACGTAGTCCTGAGATACTGGGAAGATGCACAGAAAACCAAACCATTGAACCATTAGGAAGGTTCACACCAAAGATTCTACCGGCAAGACTTTCTTTGGTATAAACTGGAGTCTTCCGTTTTAAATCCTTTGCTGTCCAGACAAGAACCTTGCTCTGTAATGACTCCCTAATCAATGCTGAAAAGGCTCCATCAGGAACCATAACAGAGCCGGAGCTCAGCCCCTATCTAGAGCCGCCTTGTGCTGGTGTGTTTGCACTTTACCGCTGGTCGAGGAAACAAATAAACAAACTCGTTAGTGGGACGAAAGTACATAAGTAGGCCTAGTTCTAAGTTAGTGGTTTTAGTATTATATTTGCATTACTTCAGCTTGGGTTTTGTATTATTACCTAGAAATATGCTAACCATTCGTGCTTCAGTTCCAGACAGGTCATCATAATAAGTTATTAAACCTTCCGGGGCTAACGCCTTTCATTTCTGCTGCAGCAGGTTGTGCATAACAGAGTAGACGGACATAAGATACAGTCTGAGGAGTTGCAGCTTTATTCAGTTACCCGCAGTTGAAACCAAACCTAAGTTTCCCTCACAAACTCTGATTTGGTCGCTATACTATAGCTTATTCCAAGCTCAGCCGTTTATGAGTGTTTAGTCCTAAATGAAAACGATTCAAACTCTCTAGCCACTCGCTCGCAATTCCACTGACGTCAGGTTCACTTAAAGGAGCCATACTGTAGGACTAGGCTACTGTTATGTTGTTGACTGCCGTACTATTGAGGACTATTATGAGTTCGGTCCATCATTTGGTGGTAGGTAAAATTACTGCAATAAAATTATGCTTATTAAATGCTTTCCCCCAAATCACTTTTCACAATTTTTTTTCAAGAGTAATATTATCGGTTATCGTATCGGCCACAACAAACCAATAAATATCGGTTATCGTTATCGGCCCTAAAATTCCATATCGGTGCATCTCTATCTTAAACACCTCTCCGTCTCAGCCTTTTAAGCAGTAATTCATTTGAATTAATTTGTGTAACACCTCCAATTAATTAATTATTAAACATTCCACTTAATTAATTATACAAAGAGGTCTGTTTCAGCAGAATTGTAAATGAGAAAATGAAACCATTTAAATAGCCAGCATCAAATCAGGGAACAAGGATTTAAGAAAGAAAGCTCATCACAAAAAAAAAATCATAGTGTGGAGCTAATTATTTGCACACACACGCACACACACACACACACCTATACGTACATTCATTAGTGCAATGTAATGAATAAATTGTGAAAAAGGCATAATATGTTGTGTGTTGAGACTTGTGATGGGAGTTGAGAGAAGCTGAGGCAAAGGTGTGAGGAGCAGGTGTTGATTAGAGATCTTCAGTGTAAAGGCATCTCAGAAATGTACAGTGACACGAGGCGCATCGTTGTTAATTCTTCCACTCAGGAGAAGGAGGGGAGAAAGATGATGATGAGCACAAACAAAATGTACACCCCCCCCACCATCACACTCACACACACCAATAAACACACACACACACACACACCAATAAACACACACACACACACTTTGGAGTTGACATTTGAGACCTAAGCGCTTTCACCTCCATCCATCCATCCCTGCAATCATCTCTCTCCTCCTTTCTCTAATGCATCTCCACAGAGTCAAGATAGCTTGCATTCCCTTCCTCTCTCTCTCTCTCTCTCTCTCTCTCTCCCCCGCTTTCTCTAATGCATCTCCACGGAGCCGAAGACAGCTTGCATTCCCTTCCTCTCTCTCTCTCTCTCTCTCTAATGCATCTCCACAGAGCCGAAGATAGCTTGCATTCCCTTCCTCTCTCTCTCTCTCTCTCTCTCCACAGAGCCGAAGACAGCTTGCGTTCCCTCCCTCTCGCTTGCTTTCTTTTCCCTCCCCTTTCCTGCTCACTCACAGCGCCCCGCTGCCACAAATCAAATTATTTCGGGGTCGTTTCCATTGGCAACCGCCTACTAAAACCCTCTTCAAATCACACTCCCCACCACCTCTACACACAGACACAGACACACACACACACACAGATAGAAAACAATGCTATGAGGGGGAAATCACAGAAGAAACAAATGACATATTGTGAGAAGACAGGGTTGGGTTCTGTAAGGACAGGAAACAAAATAAAAAATAAATAAATAAAAAAATCCAATAAACTGTAAGAAAAGTCAAATATTTAGCCACATGTTTCTGCAACCTCTGTTTAAGTTATTCCTCTTCATCGATGTAGACTGGAGTTCATGCAAAGAACAAGGTGACTGGAAAGAATATTCTTTGGAGTTCTGTCAGCAGCGAATGCTAAGATTAACAGGCAGTCCATAATTGCCATTAAGAATAGAAGTGCGAGTATCCAATGGCAACAACAGCAAACTAATCTTTTTTTTTTTTCACGCTCTGCATCTCTTCCTCTCCTTCACTATGAGAAGAGGACTGTGTTGTGACAAGAGGTGGATTCAGGTGCTATCACACCTCAGCCAAAGCCCTTGCCACAACCTGTGCCGAGTCTGTGGGTGTGGGGTTGTGTGTGTGTGTGTGTGTGTGTGTGTGTGTGTGCTGGTTTCCAACACTAAGTATCACACTTCAGGTTTAGCACAAAACATCTGTGCCTTTCAGTATTTGTGATTACAATAAACTTCTCATCAAAGAAGAAGAATGAAGCAGCATGGTATGCAGATGCTGATTAGCGAAGACATTTAACTTAACAATAGAAATGTTTGTTTGAACCTCCCCCCACCCATGAAATGTCAGGCAGGATTGAGGGGGTGGGGAAGGGGGCGTTGCAGATGGGGCTGAGGCCTGGGTTAGAGGGGAGGGGATAGCTATGGCAGAGTGGGGTGAGGCCTGGGTTAGAGGGGAGGGGATAGCTATGGCAGAGTGGGGTGAGGCCTGGGTTAGAGGGGAGGGGATAGCTATGGCAGAGTGGTGACATCCAGGTGCCACAGAGGTAGGCAGCAAGTGGTAAAAGCCATAAATATCAGAGTGCAAAAAAGCCTTATCCCAGTGATCATTGCACAGCAGTTCTCAAAAGCCACAAACTCCACTCTCCTAAGTGACTCTGCAGACACTGACAAAGCAATGGCGGAGCTTCAAAGCGGGAGGAAACAGGTAATATCAAACAAGAACAAATAAACACAACAATGCCTGAGGAAGACAATACAACTGGCAGCGTGCTTAAACAAACTGGGTATTTTTACACATTGTGATGCATTACAGATAACACTGGCACGTGTGTGTGTGTGTGTGCATGCGTGTGTGTGTGTGTGTGTGCATATTCACAGAGCTCTCACTGAAAAGCGAGGCCAACTGACAAAGGAAGGTACCATTTTGTGGAGAGGAAATTCCTCAAAGCCTTTCCCATAATCGGTTTCAACCGCTCTGCCCTGAGCAGTGACGACTTGATGATGACCGAACAGGTGGAAACACACACACACACACACACACACACACACACACACACACACACACACACACACCCAATGAAATGACCACATTGGGTTGGCAGCAGTGCCCCCTGAGGAGTCCTCACCTGTCGGTTCCGCTCGTCGGTGATCCTCTGAATCTGAATCTTTTTCCTCCCCATGGCTGCGCTCTGCTGCTGGGGGACTCAGGGGGGCGCGTGTTGGGGGTCAAAGGTCGTCTCTGTCCCGTGAAGGGGGTGGGGGGGAGGAGCTGTGTGCGTGAATGCTTTGGCGCCTGGACTCTCTCTCTCTCTCTCCTTGTTCCTGCGCTGTCGTTCTCTCGCTCTACCTATCCGAGGCCGTCAGGGCCCGTGTCGTTCTTCCTCCGCAGAGGAAAAGGAGACAAGAGGGGGGTCAGATGGGGCCGAGTCCTAGTGGCTCAGATCATGGTCCACTGCGGGGGAGACGTGGTCATCCGTGCGTCTTCTAGAGCAACAGCCTCTCCTCTCTCTCTCTCTGCGTGAGCGTCCGCGCAGCTAGCCGACGTGCTCTTACTCCTGGGAAACAGAGGAGAGAAAAAGAAAGAAAGAGGAGAGAACGAGAGAAAAGAAGGGACAGAGAGAAGAGGGGGAGGGCAGGTTAGTGACTGGTACACAGATCTTCCGGACACACACACACAAGCACACACTGATGTCACGTTAAGAGCAGCAGATGGTCATATCTGTTGTGAGTCACCAGACACTATAGAGTTCATCCACACGCTATCCTGGACGTGTGATTTCCTTGGATTTGAACCTTTGAACCTGGGCATGCTCAATTGGTTTGGCTTTGACGCTAACCTTTCCACTGATCCCAGAGGGATTTGGGACGTGTGTGCAAGGCATCCGAACGGCTCAACAGCTTCCCAAATCCGCCCCCTTCACACAAACACTAGGCCTATTAGCCTAGCATTGAAGCATGGCACAAACACTAGCCCTATTAGCCTAGCATTGAAGCATGGCACAAACACTAGCCCTATTAGCCTAGCATTGAAGCATGGCACAAACACTAGCCCTATTAGCCTAGCATTGAAGCATGGCACAAACAACAGTTGGGGAAGACTTCCGGTGGAAAACGGGGAAACAGGACTGTTCTCTTGAGGTTTGTGGTTCCGCGGAGGGGGAGGGGGATTGTCAGGAAAAGCCCTCTGGGGGTTATACGTACAGTACAGTATGTGTGTGTGTGTGTGTGTGGGGTGCACTGTATTAAAATGGGGTGTAGGGGGCAGATAAGCAGATAAAGGGAAGAACGAGTGAGCACACAAGGGAAAGAGCAAAAGAATAAACGAATGAATGAACAAGAGCGAAAGAGAGAGAGAGAGGTTGGCTGTGCAGTGTCAGCTTCATTAGAGACATCACCGCCACATGGCTGATACCCTGGGGCCCGCGGCAAGCTACTGCCTCCCCGACGTGCCGCATGCGATTACGGATCTAACCAACACAGCACACAGAGGCAGAGTGGCAGCAGTAAGCAGCGGGGCAAGCAGCGGGCCGAGGGTCCTACGTTGCCCAGGCTCTGGTAGCCGAAGGGCCCCTGTGCGACTCAAGGGTGCCATCGGAGACAAAGGACTTTCTCCTAGTCAAACCTCAAACTAGGCCGCATACTTGATTAATATAAATGTGTTGTATACACCTATTGAAATAGTTCCTACTTATATATATTGTAATTCTAATTATATTTGAAAGTTTAAATTACATTGTATGGATTGATATGTGCTTGAATACATGAAACTCTGATCCATTCATAACAAAAGGGCAGAATGAGGTTGATCTTTTTTCATCCTTATTAATGAGGTTGAAAAATGGCTGCATAAAGAGGCTGAGAAAGAGAGCAAGAGCAAGAGAGAGAGAGAGAGAGAGAGAGAGAGAGAGAGAGAGAGACACTACAGCTGAGTGAGCGAACGTATGAATGAGCTGATTACGGCCTCAGAATAGCCTTAGCCGCCACCATCATTTTAAGACCTGCTATTAGTGTTTCTGTAGGTCAAAAAAAGTAAGCCTTAAAATAGGAGCTCTCTATATACACACACACACACACACACACACACACACAGAGAGCCCAGACAGCGTACACAAACACACACACACACACAACCGTGACAGAGACCCAGTCACCACAACGGAGACGGGGAAACCCTTCAGAGGTTTCCTATTTAAAGAGTCCTACAACAGACTCCGCAAAATGACAGAACTATTAAAAGCAATTTCAAGAGGACAACAAAATCGGAGCCCTCCCTACACCCCACCCTCCCTCTCTCTCTCCTCTCTCTCTCTCCCCATCAATCTCTGATTCACATGTATGAGCCAGATTTTGCCTCAGCAGGAAAAGTCTGTTGATCCACCCGTTTGCACACTACTACAATCACACACTGAGACATCTTTAATTAACAAGCAATGTTTTCATTTCAAAAATGGCTGCGGATGCTCGAAACGATTACAGTGATATTTATGTCTAATATTGTATTGTGACGTTTGGTGCGTAGCAACAGCCAAACACTTAGAAAAACATTTGAAAGGAAGGAGGAAGTTTGTGTCATTTCGAGACTGCGATCTTGGCACCCGTGAGGTCCCACAGACACATGAGTCACGGCTGAAGTGAAGGCATAAAACTTCACATTTATCCTGAATTCATGTTTCAAGCTGATGTCATCTTAGCATGGCTCTACACTTTAAAAGTTCTCTAGCAACATTTTGCTTAAATTCTTGTTATTTGACATTTTTTAAATATAACATTCATAAACATATATATACACATACATATAAACACACACACATATAAATCTAAATATATAAACATATTAATCTAGGACTTAGGTCTATACATATGTAAACGTATTCATCTAGGACTTAAAATGAAGTGCAGTTCCAAATTGCAAGCTTTACAACTATAAAGTAAACTGGAAGACGCAGACCCCCCCCACACACACACCACCCCATTATAGACTCCTAAACATGCCTTAGAATCCCCACAGAGGCCTGGAGTTAAACCCTTAACATGGACTCCCAGTGTGGGGTGGCCACCACGACCCTCCCCTCCCTGTATTCTTTCTCTCTCTCTCTCTCTCTCTCTCACTCACTCACACACACACACACACACACTCACACACACACACAAGGGTGCAGGCCCTGCTGTCCCTCAGGCAGCACGAGGACCGTGCTGACGGGCAGCCGGGTCAGTGTGTCCATCAGGAGCACGGCCCGCCGTTCAAAGGCAGGCCGACCCGTGAGCAGGTAGGTGATAGGGGAGAGGAGGGGAGGCGTTGGGCTGGGGCGCGGTGGGGCACAGCGTGGCATGGCGTGGGGTTTGCAGGCATACATGAAACGCCAGCTTTATCTGCCACCTTTAGTCCTGCATGCTGCTGCAGAGAGGGAGAGAAGGAGGGAGGGAGGGGAAGAGGAGAGGACAGAGGAATGGAAAGAGGGTGGCAGAGGAAGGAGAGGTGGGGGCAGAGGAGGACACTTCCCAGCTCTGATATTGGGGCCACTGCTTTCACACGAGCTGAAGCCAGGCCTGGACTGTGTCAGGAGCCTGAGTTTATGGGCTATGGAAAACACAGAGGGACAAATTATGCCAACCAATTATGCCTGACATAAATACTACAGGATACCTCACTCTGTGGATCCAGTGTGTAAGGTAGTGGAATGACGTGTAAATAAAGTGTAAATAAGACTTTAATTACAACCCAGAGTGAGAGATCTTGGCACTGTGTGTGCAGGTTGTGCAACTCGTCTTGTTTACTCTGTTGCCGTCATTTACAGGGTATTTGTGACAGCATTTACCACCTGGCTCTAGTCTCTCAGAGGACAACGGATGGGTATTTAAATGTTAAGAGCATCTGGCTGAGAGAACACACACACACACACACACACACACACACTTTACATTGAAGGACGGCAGACAAACACAACTCTCCGGTGTGCCTCTCCCCAGTGCCTCAGTCTCCTTCCTTGCGTCGGGGTCCATCTCATATTACATTAACACCTTTTAATAGCCTCCTGCTTCCGGCCGAAGACACCAGGGCTCCTTTTCCACCGCAACGCCGCCTCACATCTCAGCCACTGAAGTGCTCGGGAGGACAGGCTCTGCTCTGAGATAACACCATCTTCCCTCTACCCATGTGTGGGCATACGTGAGGCATGCCTGCCTGCCGGCTGGTGTGTATGTGGGTAAGGATATCTCCTCGGCAGGGTGTGTGTGATACTGTCCAGTTTTGTTGTCCAAAGCCTGTAACTGGAGGCGAAGCAGCCTGGGGCTCTGAGATAACGGTCAGTGCCAGAGCTTAGGGGTCTGGACCGCAGCCAAAGTGGCGCTGAGAAATCCATCACCTCTCTCATTCTCTCTCTCTCTCTCATTCTATCCCCCTCCTCCATCTCCTTCTCTGTATCCTCAGCTCAACACAAGGGCCTACCCATACAACACTGCCTGCTGTTTCCCTCAGCCTGATTACAGAGAAAACCCAACACAGGCTTAGTCAGTGCATATAGGGCACCAAGCAAACAATCCCAGGGATCCCAGTTGCGCGCTGTTTTAAAAGGGTGTCAGGCACGTCCCTATGGCATGGGGTGAGAAGTCAGGTCACACGGGACACGACATGGGAAATTCTCCGGGTGCCTACCTACAGGAAGGCATGATCTGTTGCTATAGCAGCAAGAGGAGATTGACGGACAGGAAGATTGACAGACAGCTGAGAATTTACTGGCTGGTTGGTGTGACAACAAAATGGAGACGAAGTGGTGGAAATGACTTGTGCTATGCCTCGTTCAGCACGATACAAGGAAATTCAATACATACAACTTGGAAGAAAATCCCACACAGCACAGCGCTTGACTGCAGCAATGTTGATACAAACACACCATGGGCAGAAATACTGGTGGGCGTTTCCAAAACAATGAGACCTTCACCGCTTTAGGCACCGTGCTAGGCTAATTGATTCAGTTCAGTTAGCCGTTTCACAGCTACTTTATGTAAGGGATAATGGACGACATGGCGTTCAGTTCACAGAAAGAAATGCACGTTTGAGGTAGTAAAACCGACGCACCAGCGGAGTTCAGATAGCTACTACAGCTACATGTAGTGGGTGTGGGTAGTTCAGTTAGCTATTATCTACAAAAAGTGGGTGTGGGAAGTGATTTGCGTGATGTGTTGTAGTTGGTAAACAGAAAGGTCCAGATTTCTAAATTAGCACTGAATAAATACAGGTTCCTCGGAAGTTGTATAAAATTAGGGTGGTTAATTTTTTTGTTGTTGTTGGTTAGACAAAAAAAAAAATACAGAAATTCCTCTTAATTACAGAAGAAACACACATCTTTAAATTGACTGCTCCGTCAAAAATCAAAAGGTAAACTCAGTTGGCCAAACATCACATACAGTATCAGTTAGCCAAATGTGCGGTTCCCACAGCTGCAACACCCCTCCATGGTTGCAAACCTTTGCTCTTAATAAATCTGCTGTGTCTCACATGGTCAGTGAATGCATTCAAGGCATACGAAAGTCATTGGCCATCACAAAACAATGTCTTAACCTGCTAGATCAGAGGTGGGCTAAACTATTAAGAGGACATCCACAGAAGAGTCAGTAGACCCCAGGAGACTGGGGACACTAGCGAAAAATGGCCACTCATGCTCGTAAATTGAGTAAAAACGGGGAGTTTTCCATTTAGGAGAGGTGAGGAGCGCTGACCCATGGCTCCTCTGAGACCAGCTCCAGTGGAAGCCCAAAACGGGACACACCGATCGCTCTCTCCCACCCTGGCGGCCCCCTCTGGGACTCCGTGATTTACTCCAACCTTGGGCTGTACTGCCAGCACCAACTGCAGGATATTTCCAGCCTGTTGCCTCACATTTATGTGCCGGCCAGCCAGCACTGGCTCTGAGGGGAGGGGTGGGGGTTGGGTAAGTTGGCGTGACTGAGGGGGCCCACAGACTTAGTTCTACTGCCTCAACGAAGCTGCAATGAAGTGGGGGAATTGAAGGGGGTGGGTGGGGGGGAGTACCACTGTGGGGAAAATGAAGAGGTGCAGTGGATCCTAGACACAGGGATCGACAGCAGGGTAACTCAGTAGTGGGGTGGGGTGAGTTTCGCCAGGATGGGAAAGAGAGAAGAACATGGAGGGAGCAATGAGGCAGGGCAGCATGTTTTCAAGAGGAACCTGATCTCTCTGAAATACGTGGACGATTTGAGTGTATGTTTGTGTGTGTGTGTGTGTGTGTGTGTGCGCACGTGGAGTAAGTGTGTGTGTGTGGTTTGTGTCACATGTTTGAGTGAGTGAGTGAGTGTGTGTGTGTGTGTGTGTGTGTGCGTGTGTGTGCGTATGTTTGTGTGCGTGAGTGAGTGTGTGTGTGTGTGTGTGTGTGTGCGTGTGTGTGTGTGCGTGAGTGAGTGTGTGTGTGCGTATGTTTGTGTGCGTGAGTGAGTGTGTGTGTGTGTGTGTGTGTGTGTGTGTGTGTGTGTGTATGTTTGTGTGCGTGAGTGTGTGCGTATGTTTGTGTGCGTGAGTGAGAGAGTATGTGTGTGTGTGTGTGTATATATGTTTGTGTGTGTGCGTGAGTGAGTGTGTGTGTGTGTGTGCTATGTGAGGGCAGCACTTCTCCGGAGGGGGATGGTGTGGGGGTGGTGAGTGAAGGGGTGGGGCCGCTGGCTCTCCAGCGGATCTGTGCTCCTCAGCTTGTGAATCACGCATCGGCTGCACCACCTGTCAGTAGCCACCAATGCCACAACAGACTGTGCCACACTCAGACCACGCCACACCACACCGTTCCTCAGGCTACGGCAGAGGACAAATGCCTGTCTGTGCCAAGTCGTGCTGCTACTTTTAATTCAAACGCTTGGAGATCATAACAAAAGCACATAGTCACAAGCCTTTTTGTTTTGTCCACTCAACTCCTTATTCTTGGAATTCAGATAATGTGCCTGTATACTGAGGTGTGTGTGTGTGTGGGGGGGGGGTGTTCGTGTGAGTGAACCATGAAGCTTAGGGGTACACAGAAACAATGTCCTCTGTTTGCGGTCCACACACTCGTATCTGTAGGATCAGACTGAAGGCGGTGCAGTCTCACCTGTCCACTGACAGCTGAGGTGAAGCGCTGAACAGCCAACAACGAGTGCCATAAACTGGGTCTCCAGCAACTGCAACTGTCATCTCTCTCTCTCTCTCTCTCTCTCTCTCTCTCTCTCTCTCACAGGCTTAGCCATGTCGTGACACTCAGGAGAAACTCAGAAATCCAGAAAACTCAGAACTCCAGTTATTACTGTGAATAAGCAGTGAAAAATGTATGCCTTTGCAGTGCTGCAAATCCCACTGAATGGATGTGTCTGCATCAAGGTGATTAAATATAGCGACTTATTAAATGTTCAAAAGCACCAATACTCTTACTCATTGTCTACCCTGTCTGAGTGGGCCAAAGTTACGTTGGCTTGTGGCCTTTCTTTGGAGATGTCTGCAGATTATTTTTTAAAAAAAAACCCTGAAGGTACTAGGGACACACACCCTGTCACACTGTCTGGCAGACGCTGACGACATAAACATCACAATAAGAGAAGGGTGTGTGTGGCCTGGATGCACAACAGGTATCACAAAAGGTATCATTCCTCTGACAAAAGCTCAACAAGCTTTGCTACTAAAAACAGAACTAATCAGCAACAACCATCGCACAACAAAGAAACATGGTCTAATCAGTTTATGCTTTCAACCAGAATGGAAAATGCGAATGGAATTTCATTTACCATAACAAGGAATGCCGAACTGTCTGTGACGTCAATTTGTTTGCTTGTTAAACAGAACAGGTTAAGAGGAAGCACAGAAAAGATTTAGTCAAAGGAAGTCAGTGCACTACAAGACCTGATAATTCTTCACTTTGTGGGTAAAAAAAGGTGAGATAGAACTCCACCAATGGCCAAGAGAGAAAATCCGAAAGAAAGAGTGTCTGTATTAGAAAGAGACAGAGGTTATCCTATGTTTGCAGAGAGCACCGTTTCAGTATTTTGTGTGCTGAGGTTTTTACTGTGTTTATGCTGGAGAATGCTTCAGCGTGTTTCGCCTCAGGGCAAAAACACCTACCACATGTCCCCCAGGGACTTTAACCCCGGGTCCTCCATTTTCAATCGGCCCCTTTTGATCTCAACTTTTCTCAAGCCTGTGCAACTCAGGGCAGGCAGAGAAGACAGAGCTCGGGCTACGACGGCAGGGAGAGAGTCAGAGGCATTTTTGAAAAACAGAAAACATTTCAGTTGGCCTGGTAAAAATCTAGTGGGCGGGATTCCATTTGTCATCTCTCTGCGTTTCATATCGAGCGCCGAGATATCCTGGAGGTGTCAGACGTCTCTGATCATTAGCAGTGTAATAACGCTTTTAGACAGTACAAATCTGTAGCTTTTTACAACATTACAAATACATCTGTGATATGATTCCTCTATTTTTAGAATTTTTAGCTCAAAGCCAGTTCTTGGAAGAAAAATGTAAAAGATTTTCTCAGTATTAGTGCTGGTTCACTTTTCTCCTTAAAAGTGTTGCAATAACAGAGCCTTTTGTTTGGGCAAAAAAGTGCTTGCTGTTTCAAACCATAAAGCCCTTTCTTGCAGGTCAACTCCAACACAATATCCTCTTTCTGTGAACCAACAAGTCTTCCCCTGGTGCCCACATTACACAGAAGCTCAGTGAACAAAACCGCAAGAACTATGTGACATACAAAACCACTGGTGCTAGTTCCTCGTGTCCGAAAAAACTCTTACCTCTGCGTTCCAAATCGGGATCCTAACACTCAGATGACCGAATTAGCAGAGGGCACTTTCTTGATAAATCCCAAGTCAACGAAGACATAATCCGAGAGAAGGGGGTCCAAGAACGTGGTGTGTCCCCTCCAGCGATCAGATGACACAAGTGACTACTCCAGTGATGACCGCCCCCATTCCCCATCTACAGAGCCCTCCCCCAGATCCTCTCTCTACCAACACCCCCCTCAACAAGAAACACGCACACACACATGCTCACATCCTTTGCCCTAATATGCCTTTAACAGCAACTGGCTCCAATTCATCAGTGTCTTTGGGGGTAATTGAGAGGGTGGCAGGGGTGCTAGCTGCTGCCAGATTGTAGTAAAGAAGTTTGTCAGATCCTCAGCACCCGAAAAAAAAAAAAAAAAACCCCTTATATATGTGTGTGTCTGTGTGTGTCAGATTTTTGCAAGCCGCTCAAAGTGCAGTGGCAGCTGCCCACACACCTTTTGTTCCAACTCCCCCTTGCTCTCTCGATACACCCTCACAGCTGTCAGAGCTGCAGCTCATATGTCTAGTAGTGTTACACACACTGCGGACACCAACACCCACCAAGCTTGGAGAGAGTGTATGTGTGTGTATATTACTTATATTGGAGGCTTATTAGCAAGACATACTGACAAAAAAGGTACTGAAAATCTGATGTCTATGAGGAGAATCTGTGGCAAGCTATTTCGAGTTCTAGAGCGGTTTTCATATCTTAATGACCAAAACCACCAAGGCCCTCTTTCACATGCTCCATGACTGTAT
Organism: Alosa alosa; assembly: GCF_017589495.1. Taxonomy (NCBI): domain Eukaryota; kingdom Metazoa; phylum Chordata; class Actinopteri; order Clupeiformes; family Clupeidae; genus Alosa; species Alosa alosa. The sequence goes on from NC_063201.1 coordinate 27,590,671, forward strand.
ACAGAAACGACAAAAACGTTTATTCCTCCATCAAATTCCATGAGTCCAGTTGCTTTCCAAAGAAGCCCAGCTTTGACCTTCACAGACCCTGAAACAGAGAGAGGTTGAGAAAAGTGGATGGATGGAGACTGAAGGTGACAGAGTTTGTTTAACAGTTGTGTCATTAAGTTTCCATGAGGGGATGGAGACCCCCACCCCCCTCTTCCTCTCCATCAATCTCTCTCCATCCATCTCCATCTCTCTCTCTCATTCTGC
>NC_063201.1:27595925-27688774 GCF_017589495.1 Alosa alosa
AACCTGAGCCTTGAACTAGATGTACAGCAGAGCGGTACAAAATATGACCGCTGCCCAGTCTTGCACATTCGCGCCGCAAAAATAAATCATGCTTGTCAATTTGTCTCCATCTCCTACTCCATCCCCTACTCTTGCAACTTTTGTGTATGTAAATGTTTATGTGTGTTTGCTTCTGTGCTTATCTGTGTGTGTGTTGGCTTGTGAGTGTGTGTGGTGGCGGGGGTAATGGTGTGTGTGTGTGTGTGTGTGTGTTTATGTGCCTGTGTGTGTGTGTGTGTATGTTTATGTGCCTGTGTGTGTGTGTGTGCATGCTTGTGTGTGCATGCCTGTGTGTGCATGTCTTTATGTGTGTGTTAATGTGTGCGTGTGCGCGTGTGTGTATGTAAGTGTGTGTGTATATGTATATTTCAACTTCATCTGGCAACCCTTCGCTCAACACCACCATTCGCAGGCCGATTTGTGTACAGTCACTACATGATTCATTTATTGTGTGGCCCCCCCCATGAACGGAATTCCAAGAAACTCAGCATGCATTCAGAGCGTGTCACAGTGATCCTACAGGTCAATTTTCATGCAGTTCTGAACACGTCAGCCAAAGATACCTGCCATTACAGAGCCTCAGTTGTGCTTTTCATCTTTAGCCATGTGGCGTTATATCGTAAATGAGTGGTTATGGAATGGGTTGAGATGGCCCCTTGAGCCCAACATACAAAACATATGTGGTATTCCTAGGCCCTGCGGTTCTCGAGATATTCACAGAAAACTGTGTCCACCCTACCCTCCTTTTATGGGGTCCAGTCCGGTGGGGGGGCGACAGATCAAAACGAAAATCAATGGTTCGGTGTCATCCTTGGGGGCTACATGCCCACTAAGTTTCATGCAGCCCGGTCTTTCAGTGTCTCTGGAATCGTTGACACAAAATTACTGGGGGAAAAAAAAACCTCATTTAAACCCATATGACCACTACGCTAGGTATGCTAGCACAGGTCATAATAATGCTATGGCAGTGTGGAAGTAATTGGACTCAAATAGGGATTGGGTCAGTGCAGGCATGTGTATTCCCACAATAACAGCATCAACAGAATCACTGCGGCTGCTGATGTTGTGAAACGTGAAACATGGCCCACTTTCGAGTCCACACACTACTGTGGCTGATGTAAGGCTATAAGCAGAGTCTACACACTACAGTGGCTGATGGAAGGCTATAAGCAGAGTGTACACAATACAGTGGCTGATGGAAGGCTATAAGCAGAGTCTACACAATACAGTGGCTGATGGAAGGCTATAAGCAGAGTCTACACACTACAGTGACTGATGGAAGGCTATAAGCAGAGTCCACACACTACTGTTGATGGAAGGCTATAAACAGAGACACTGTGCATACTCAGAGCAGCTTATAAAGCATACTGCCCTCTTGATACGGAATGTTATTGCAAGGCTGATGCTCTTCTGTAATGCCATTTACAAAACTGAGGCCTCACAAACATGAAGATGATAGCATTGGGTGTGTTAACTCAAATAACAAAACTGAGAACAGACAATTTCCACGACAGATGAAAAGTGTACATACCTGACCCTTCAGGTATGGTGTGTGTGTTTGTGTGTGTGTTTTCATGGAACCACCAACCACACAGTGTGACATGGCTAACCCATTTTTGGGGCCTGGGTTTGGTTTTGGCCAAGGTCTGGCACTTTTGCTTTGTGGTCTCTGCATTTCTCACCACGAAGACGGAGTGAGCGCTCGAGGTGCTGGCCATTAACCATCACAGAATGACCGAGGTTAACCACAGTGTAGTGTTTAACTGACACATGTAGGCCACTGTCTGTATGTTTGTGTGTGTATGTTTGTGTGTGTGTGTGTGTGTGTGTGTGTGTGTGTGTGTGTGTGTGTGTGGGGGGTCCATCTGTGATCGAGAAACCAAGGCATAAAGCATCTCAGCACTACATGACTTGTCAGGACAATTTAACTGTAACTGTGTGTGTCTGTGTGTGGGTGTCTATGTGTGTTTCCTGGTACAAAAATGCCTTCCCTCACAGCTTCCATAGCAGGAGCAATATGAGCAGTGTATGGAGGCTGTGTTTGCATAAGTATTGCGACACAACTAAAGAGAGAAGAATAGAGAGTAAGATACCCATTGGTCACTTAAGATGACCAAATCCTATTCGGAAATCCAACCTACTGTAGAAAATTTAACTTTGTTCCACTTTCACGGGAACATCTACATATCTTGGTGTACAGAACGTACAACTGTATGTGGAATTGACTGCATCACGCAGAGCAAAAGCCTCTATAAATGGGTCATCACATTTGGATAATATGATACTCATTATAGTCGAGAGTAAACAGCAGTAAAACATCCATTGTGGGGGGAGAGAGGACGACGTGTTTCAAGAGTCTCTCAGACCACTGATGGAAATGGCAGACACGAAAACCAGAGGAACAAACACCATGCACCGCATGTGCGAGTGTGAGCTTTCGCGCAACATTCATGTGCATATGTGTGACTCAGCTAACAGGAAAAGTGGGAGAGAGGTGAGACACTCAGCTCACACACACTCACACACACAAAAAGAGGAACTAGATGAAAATATTGGAACGTGGGCTGATGAGGCCAGGTAGACAACACTCGCCGCTACGCCACAAACCACAATGAGGTTTATGGCAAATGTCAGGAGGCTAAAAAAAACAAACAAGCCTAATCACATCCGCTTGTCGAGCGATAACATTGATGCTGTAACTAGTAACATTGATAACATTCAAAAAGAAAACACAAAACAGCCGACACAAGTTGAAGTGATGAAAATATTGAAATTGAATATGAGGCTAGGTTAGCGCTAACGGCGCAAACCACAAGGCAAAAAGAAAAAACAAAACAGCTGTCACTAGTTGAAGCAACTCTGGCAAGTTTTGACAATATGCCAAATGTGACAAAGTTGGATGTTACTGCGTTCAACTCAGAGTTGCCTTCTCCACTGGTCTGCCTTCACAGAAGGGAGATGCTCTGATCTCTTTACAAATGGTCTGAATGGGAATACACCACTGTCCTGTCACAGGGACCCTTCACAGGTGTTTGTGATGCCCTGACTGACCAATGGCGGCCCCGTCATGCCGTGCTTGTTCTGTCTGATGAGGTACTAGCAAACGGGTCATAGGAAAAGGTTAGGAATGGCAAGTTGATGTTTGCCCTCTCAAAGGGGCAAATAGGCAGGCAGCCGTGCCGACGCCGAGCACAGGGTTGTGTCCACTGCCGCTGACATGCCCGTGTGCGTATCCACTCACACTCCAACTTCCTGTCCTCCTTGTCTCCATCACTCTCTTGCCTCTGCCCTCCTCCTCTCCTCTCCTCCCCCCTCGCAACGCTGCTGCTCGTCGGCTGCACTCCCATCAAATTGGCCCTCCCTCCTGCCGTCTGTGTGCGACATCGCTCCGAGGGCTCCCGACTCAGACAAGCGTGCACACACAAACAGCGACACAGGCACACGTGCAGGCATGCGCACACACACACACACACACCACACACACACACTCTCTCTCTCTCTCTCTCTCTCTCTCTCACACACTTCCACATCTCTCACAAACAAACACAAGGAAGTGTGTCACTCTGGAAGGATGCAGAGGGGATTTTTGGGCCCGTCTCCTCCCCTCGCCACTGGAGAGCTTCCCAGCTCTCAGTCACAGCAGCTAAGAGTGGAGGGAGAACAGGCCAGCTACCCTCCTCCAACAACATGGAACCTTCACACGGAGAGAGAGTACGAGAGAGAGAAAGAGAGAGAGAGAGGGAAAGGGGCAGAGAGATTGATGGCAGAGAAAAACAGGGGAAGATGGAGAAAGGAACAGAAAATGAAGGAGAGACAAAGAGAGAAGAGAGAGAGAGAATGCCAGTGAGAGAGAGAGAGACAGAGAGTGCGTGCAGATGGCCTGCTTCTACCAGGAGCACATCTGCACGCTCATAAAAACTCAAGCAGGTCACCCGGAGAGACACGTCAGAGAGAAACGTGAACCAGGGGACTAACACAATATGCACAATCACATTAAAGCATGCATCTCAGTGAAATGTGTGTGTGTGTGTGTGTGTGGGGGTAGAGAGAGAGAATGAGAGAGAGAGAGAGAGAAATCAGATATTACCCAAAGCAATTAGGGAGAGACAGAGACAGAGACAGAGACAGAGATGAGAAAGAATGAATGAGCAAATGAGTGCAAGAATGAGGAGAGAGAGAGAGAGAGAGAGAGAGAGAGAGAGAGAGAGCGTGAGAGTGTGTGTGAAAGAGACAGGACAGAAAAAGACAGCCATCATGGTGTGAATGAGAAAAGAAAAAAGGGCAGGTGGGATGACTGTAGACATGCAGGAATTAGCAGGACCCCAGATGAAAGCAAGACAGGGATAAGACAGCAAACCAAATAAGAGAGTGAATGTGAGAGCATGAGAGAGAGAAAGAGAGAGAATGAGAGAGAGAGCATGAGAGGTAGTGTGGTGTAGAGTTTCATCTCCAGACCCCGGCGCTTTGCTGTTTCAGCTGTGCCGGAGTGCTGGCCAGCCCCTGCTCTCACGCCACTGTAACCCCGTCCGCTCCTCCCGTCCCCCTCGCCCGGCCTGCCTCCTCTGGCCCTGCCCTCTGCCAGCTCTCCCCAGTGCCAGCAGCCCCAGTGCCATGCTGCCCATCCGCTCCTGCAGCAGCGCCCATGCCAGGGTGCCATCTGATCTAATACCAACCATATCTGGAGCCACTTTTGCTCATTGCACCGCCCTAAACCGCCCCCCACCCATATCCACACATCTCATACGCACTTTCTATGAGAGCAAACTGCTTTTTTTTTTTTAAGAAGCACACTTTCAGGTGAACCCTTCATGGCCCTCTGTGTATCCTTCCAAAACGATCAATAAATCTCGCTCTAGGCCATTAATCATAGTCCATTATAATCAGTAGTATTGCATTTTCCAGTAATAGGCTATGCATAGTTAAATTGTTATACATCATATCTACCCTTTTTTAATTTCTGTTTACAAAGTCTAAAAAGCAAACAGAAAAGTACTTTCATTTAAATGTTCCATAACAAACTCTTCTTCGTAAGGTCTAGTGTATTATTACACTATGATAGGGCTTATGACCTAAAAGTAGAGTGAAATTAACCGAAAATCATTAACGATAATTATTTGGATGACAATTAATCATCAACTAGAATTTCCTGGTTGTGACCAGCCCTACTCGATGACACAATGAAGAGCCAGTGGCTCATTCGTGTCCATTCAGTATGAGTGTGGATGACCACAAAAACGCAACGCTTGTCAAACAGGAACTCATTATGGGATGGAAAATATTCCCAGCAGGCCATCCCTCGCTTCTCTTTGAAATGTTGAAAGTGCATGAGAACACAAGGAGCGTGCCAAATAATGTCATTACACACAGATTGAAATCCAATGACAATTATGGTATTGATTGGTAGTGATTCATTGACCATGCAATCACAAAATTTTGTTTGACAATTACCCCCCTTCGAACCTACCTTTCTTCCTTAAGAAGGACCCACAAAAGTCACCGAACATCTTTGTCTTGCTATGCAGTCAGCGTAATAATAAAGGCATCACATTGTTCTCCATAGCAATTTGACTTCATTGATGTCTCGCGACACAAAACGTGGTATGCAAACAACCATTCTCTTGCAGAAAAAACAATTATTGCTGTGTGCGTGAGAGTATGATTCAGACAGATACATGTACACATTCTAAACACGTTTCATCCAGAGCGTTGAACCAGAGACTTTTCTCTGAGACACAGCACTCAAAAAATCCTCCATAGAAATGCATGGGGTTAGTTTGTAACCCGTTGTCTACACATATCCCACCCCTTCCTCGCCAAAACGTCAACATGTGTATACATTGAGCCACTAATGTGGTGTGATGTGACTACATTGAGGCAATTATGTGCTGTGTTGTGCAATCATCGTGCCAATCATGTGTTGTGAACTCACCGCTGAAGCACGGTTGGTGTCATGAAGCCTTGCGCACGCGCATTTCTGCCGAATAGGATGCCCGATGAGTACCCAAAAAGCGTTGCTATATGGCCGCTGAGTGGAGGGACTTGCCTAAAAGGACTTTGGTTGAACCCTTGTCAGCCTTAGAACAGAGCCATATTATATTACTACCAGACATTTCTCTCCTCTAAATAGACTAGAGGTGATGCCATTTCATGCATCGTGAGAAGTTACTTAGGCTATATTGTGTCAAGGAAAGGAACTTGAGAAATGCTTATGTTGGTGGAAATGTTTTTCTACTGGAAAAAATCCATTCCATCTTAAACCTCATCTGAAACCACTCAAATATTGTAGGCTATGGAATGATGATTCAACATTGAGGATTACAAATTATGGGCATAACAAACACTACACCATAACTCAGTACCGTGAAATGTAAACACCCCCAAAACAACTTTGTCAGCCTATGATGTAATACAGTCCTTAACAAAATGTTGACCATATTAATCTTACATATATGTATGCATTTCAGTTGCATCTGACCTACATAAAGCATATTTTCTATTCAAGGCCATGTGACCATAGCACTGGCCCATGCACATGGTTGTTGGGTGGGCTTTATAGATGGAGACCATTTTACTGCTGGAACATATACATATATATATATTTATATATATATACATATATATATATATATATATATATATATATATGATGATGGGTGGAGAGAGAAAAAAAACTTAATCTGGATAAAGCCTGCAGCTTCACAACGTAATACATGTTCCAGAGGAACAAAGTACTCATGGGCGGTGCAGACCTATGGTGTAATATACTCAGCTGAAGAGTTTTAGTATGGTCCTTCATCTAGCTTCTCATAATCCCACACTGGAAAACACGGATGTGCATTTTTAATTGTGCTTCTTTCTCCCACGTCTAACTCGAATTAGGTCATGAATTGCACAGATTATGCTAGAAAGAGACTACAGAGGATACAGTCAGTGTTTTCTTTTTCTTTTTTTTCTTAAAGACTGGCCTCCTTTCAGGTATATCACTGCTTTTGTATATTTGAGAAAGCACTATAATATTGTGACCTACACAGCTCTTCCTGAAGACTTAGTAATTGCTTAGTTAGCAATTAGGCCAACTGTTCTCGAAGGCAACATTCCAAGACGGTGTGAGAGAGTATCACCAAGTCCTCGTGGTCGTGGCAGTGGGTGGGATCAGAGTGGCTGAAATAACAGTGTCATTAACTTTAAAGTTCACTTTATTGGTTCTTGATTCCAAGGTCAATAAGCATGTTAGATGTGGCGAGATAAAAAGAAGACTCTTAACTCTCTTAACATCTTTGACGAGAAAGCATTTTTTGCATTAAATTATAATTAAAGAAATCACCTAAATCACTCATGGACATTGGCATCTATGGAAGTGGAAGCATTTGGATACAGGAAAAACTGCACAATATGCAAACACGCTTTGGTTCTGTCCTGTGAGAAGTTGTTGACTAAGCCATAAGTAGTTAATATCCTTATAGGACAATAAAGACTCTATACTATAATTTTGATATTTACATACAAAATAGCTCTGTACAGTTCTAGTGTGTGCTGGCAAGCCATTAAATTAGTATAGTTAGACAGTCAGGGGAGATTAAGATCAGTGAGATCAGTGAGACCAATACATAATCTTGTGTGACCTATTAATTCCCATTTCTAATAACCTTTTATCACAGTGCAGGTTTAACCACAGTTCACTAAACCCCCATTTGTCATGAAATGATGATAATTTGTGTGAATATGTCACTGAGTGAGCAGCGGTCTCCAACAGATTCAGCATGAACAGCTTTAAGTGATCGAGAGAAGGCAGAGCTTTCTTTTATGGGGGCAACAGCTGCCACCACTTCAGTAAGTTGACACCGGCGGTGGCCACCAGCCCTGTGTAGTCCAGAGATTTTATTCATCTCTGGCCTAGGAAAAATGTCAGTAAATCAATTATGGATTGCAGATAGACCAGTGCCTGCTACTTCGCTCTGACTGTTGCCAGAGGTAACGGATTTATGTTTCCACAGTAGCCTACATCACCTGATTTTTTTTTTTTTTTTTTTTTTTTTTTTAACCGTTATTGGGAACATTTGTTATCAAAGATTTATCAACTGGGCTTGGGGTGACGATCATTAAAGTTTTACCACTAGAATGAAAATAAACAGTTTCACACAAACATCCACTCAAGTGGAGTAAAAATATGCCAAACTCTGCAACGCTGACTTCTCATCACTTACACTCTCCTCTGAAAAGCCTGTAGAACGCAGGAGGGGCCGACAACATTGTTGCTATGCCATTGTGACAGCTGGGTCTACCTGTTCATGAGCACTTAAGACCAATTAGTTTGTTACTGCTAGGGAGTAAGGTGAAGGCACAGCAGGCGGACACAACATTTCTAGACCAGCAACGTTGAAAGGTAGGCCATCCTGAGTTTTGTCTACATATTCATAAACCTGCAGTCCATCTGGCAGCTTGTGAACAGAGCCTTATCAGAAGACACCACAGAAAATATTTCCCAATCACTGCCACTAAATGTGCTTTAACTGGCACCCCAAGTAAAATGCAAACCATGCTCTCTCGGAGGAACAAGCTGAAATCTATGTGAGCAAAAATCTATTATCACCTTGACTGAACAAAAAGCAGCACTAAAGACAACAATGCATAAAGCCCAGTCATCTACATTCATCTTCAGTTATCTGATGATGATGTGCAAATTGCCCAAACCATGTAGGTCTTCAAGACACAAACACTGAACAAGAAAAGCACTGATTTTTGTCTGTCTGTCCATGTGGGAAAAACATTTCCTCTCCTTCTTGCCTGACATGATTGAGTATGACTGCACAGAGGGGGTGGGTGGGGGGTGCTGTTCACCTCCACTGGCCCATGGCTCCCCTCTCCTTCCAAGCCGTGTGCTGCTCCGCTCATTGTCTTAATTGATGTTTAACCCCTGGATCAGCTGATGACCGTTCAATTAAGGGCTTGCTGCAAGACAGATTAGTCCTGGGAGGCTTCTGCCCTTGCTGGAGAGTACCTGCTTGCCTGCCTCACTCACCCGTAATCCCCCACCAGCGTGGACAAGGGGAGATGGAGGCCATTTTGAATGGCATAGCAGCTTGCCTGCGATCTGCCAGTTCCACGCTCTCCATCTAACACACTGGTGGTGGTACTGCCAAGGTGGATTAGCACCTTGTTCAGGTATTTTTTTTTCTTTCCAATTATATTTACTATCACAATAACTGTGATTTTTAGGTTATTTTGCGGGAGTTGGTGTTAAGGCCTGCGATTGAAACATTAACATCCCTGAAAAAAAAATCCAACTGGGAAATGGGTGATCTAATCTCTTAGCTCTATCTTGAGCAATAGAAAATACAGAGCTACCAGACTGAAATAGCCAGAGCCTGGCTGAGAACAAATTGTCACTCTCTGCTTGCTTACATCCATATCCACATAACCTCACAACCTAGGCCTATTTTCATTTTCTGGCTTGCAAACCGCCGACAACACCTACCTACCTTCCAACAAGGATGCACCCAATTAAAAAGTGAAGACGGTTAACAAAGGAAACTACAATCAGACAGCCTACAACATGCCATCCTTCCGAACCCATCTGCCAAGGATATTGAGCAAACAAATCGGATTCCAAGCCAAACCAGGAACAAATTTGTCCAAAACCCACCAACTAGCCAATATGTTGTATTTCAGACTGACGTGTATGTGAACATGTGTGATGGACAGGAGGCAGGATCTACATCAACAGCCACAACTCAAGCAAAATGTAAACTAATCTAAACTAATCTCCTTTATAAAGTTTTGAACAGCAGAAGTTATAAAAGTAAAGTGAAAAACACCTGTATTTTACTCACAACATATGCTTGCGTCACACATGTGGCAAAGGATGGGCAATAAACAGCAAAACAGATGTTTCCCAAAAGAACAGCCAAGCCAGGATTCTTTCACACAAACTCGCGTCACATACGTACGTCACCACCCATTTGGAGGTGCAAACAATCGGATTTTTGGTTCCTTACTATGTTATCTCATCTCAATGGCAATGCAGCGTTTGTTTGCACCTCCGAAAGCATGGCGTACCCGGTTACCTCCCAAAAACGCCCTTAAACGCCCACAAATACCCGTACGGATAGGTAAATCTGAAGAATAGGTAAATCTGCACAGTAAGAGCGCTGTTTTCACCCATCATCTTGATTAATATTCAACATAATTTTAACATTATACAAAAAAAGAACAAGAGTATATCGCAACATAACTGAAACCACACATGTAAAGAAAAATAAGAAATACTTGAACAGGGAGCTTGGGGCCAAAGTAAAAGAGCTACAGTTACGGACATTCTGTCTTCTCTGAGCCTGGCCATGTGTGTGAGGCTGACTGGCTTGAGAGTCAGAGGATTCAGTTTACGCCATGTAGGCTAAGTCTCTGCTGGGAATCACGACATGCACTACCTGCTGGCATGACCACAGCACCCGCCTGATAATGAGGTTGGCTTTCCACTCACAGCAGAGAAAATTAGGCAGCGTGTTACTGTCACTCATGAGAGACACAATATGCTTCAAAGAATTTTCACTAGTGAGACCTTGAAATACGTAGGCAATTGGCAATAGGACAGTTCACGTGGACAAAGAAGTATATCTCCTTTAGCCTACTTTTTTATTTTTTCAATAGCAAAACACCAGAGACTGAAGTTAATTCCAAACGTGTTGGTAGGAAACATGCTGATAGTCTATGAGGGGCAATGAGCTATACTATGGAAATAATGCTGGCAAAGAATTCCAAGCCCTACACACGTAAACTTGCATAATATCACAGATTTTGTGTCAGTGTTACAAGAGTAACTTTTTACGTGGTTTTCTTCCAGGTGCCGTTAGTTAGTTCAACCGAACTTGACGTGTCAAATGTTTTGAGCACGTATAGGTTTAGGAGATGATCTACAAAGTAGCCTAGGCTTCCGTCAAACAACCTGTCAATCGCTCTGAATGCTAGAATTACAACCGGGTGATCATAACCCAAATTATTTTCCTAAATTAATAAAGGCTGATGTCTAGGCTACCCTAGACTGCAGCTATTTGCGATCTAGAGAAAGTACGGTCATATAGTTAAAATTAACATAACCTCTGAAAAATGTAACACATCCATTAAATGTAGCCTGCTGTATCGAGATGCAATCTCGATGACACTTCTTTAGACGTTAATCTTTTCGACAGCTGCCTGTCACGACTGTTGCGCACACGAATGCAATGACAACAACAATGCGTAAATTCTTCCTGCAACACTTGCACTTTTGTAAACGTATAGCCTAATTACTGGCTTACTCTTGCACATACTACTACATTTTAACGCAATCAAGCCAACTAAGTTAACATACCGTTGACACTCGCAATATATATATAACACGAGACCTGGACCACCATATCGAATTGATGGCTGCCTGGGAGCGATAGGTTAGCTAGCTTTACTTGTCTTCCATTTCATGAGCTCATTCTCTGTCCACATCTAACAGAACGTGCAATGAGTGACATAACGAACAAGTTTGTTTTAACATTGTTGTCTCGCTTAAAATTGTAACCAGTATCATTGCTGGTTTGAGTTCAGAGCAAAATGTAAATGTCAAAGTGCAATTATGGGCTAGCCAGGCAAGCTAGCTATCTCACCAAGCTGCCGAGCTAGCTGGTAAAGAGTGACTTACCCCGGAGTACTGTTTCCACATCTGTAGGGTTAAGACGCTATTTCTAGAGGTCTAGTTAAATGTGTGCCGAGGGGAATGAAAATAAAAACAGGCGATCTGGCATTCAAATTGTATCTGCATCAGTAGCAAAAATCCTTTCCTCTTGATGTACTAGGTAATTATTTAGGTAGCTTGTTCAGTCAAATGATACAATGTAAGCGATGTTCAATCTACCATGATTGGCATCGTTTTATGATTGACACTTGACTAGCCAATAGTAGCAGGGCATTCATCATGGCTAACCAATCAAGAGCAATGCGAGGAGATCATTACTTGTGAAAGCAAAGTTGGTAGGCGAGGGTTAAGGTGAAATAGGAAGGACTTACAGCGAGATCATACTTGAACACAGAGAGCGAAGTCAATGTATCCTTCCGCCTTTCTACATTGTATACAAGTGTAGGCAATGCATGACAGAGTTTAGGCGCTGTCAATGGGCTATTTTCCTGTCAAATCAGTAACTAGCCTACCTACCATGCTTTATAACCTACAACCGGAAATTATGACTTTAATCTTTACTGAAACATATCAACGAGAATAACATTCATATTAAATAATACTCTGATTGAGGCAATTCCCATACTCAGACGATTATGCCAATTGCAATCAAGGGTCATTCATTTTATGACGTTATAACAACTGAAAATGCTATTGAAGGTCTATCTACAATAATGTCATGACAGGCTAGGCATACAGACAAACAAATAACCTTTATATTGTCCTTGGCTTTCTTTTTGTTCTGAACTAACTACAATGCATTAATCCCCATTGCATTAGTCTATAAAGCTCATTTGTAATATCCTCAAATTGCCTGTCAAATAGGCTAAAGACAAACCATAGGGTCTACACGATTTTAGGCCTACTAAGGAGTACACCGGTATGTACAGCATAGGCTAGTAAACATTGCATTAGCCTTTATATGACTCTAAATGACGAGCTAGGCAAAGCCCAGATAGTCCCCATATTTGCAGATATTACAGAACAGGAATCAGAAAAGGAGAGCACTATTCTACCACGTGGAAGAATATCATGTTTACAGTGTTGAGGGTAGTTCTACGGTGAGAAAAAATGAAAAACCGGATGACGATTCAACGGAATGGACCGATAAAGATGTAACATGAAGGCTATACTGCAAACACAAAGCGTGTAGACATATATCTCGGAATATTCTTTATTGACGTGTTTCAGTATGCGAGGCATATACTCCCTTCATGTGAAACTGGCCTTTCTGTAAATTTAACTTACGCCATATTTTCCGTAGAGAAACATGCACGTCATTTTGTCACAGCAAGAGACTACCCGTTTGCAAGAAAGATTTTTAAAGGTACAGTAGGACTGGTGTAGGCCTACAACCCACAGACCACATCAATTAATCTGTCTGGCCTGTGCTAGTAGCAAGTGCGTGAAAAATACTATCTTGTCTTGCTACAAATAATAATTGACCCATTTATTAATCGTTTTGAGTCAGGCTATATAGCCTGTCGTTTATCTCTCCACATAGACAGTAGCCTAGGTCTAGAGGTGACTCAACTCAAAGCCCGGCTATCTTAAAAGCAAGACTTCCATGTTTTCCTTGAATTAGTGAAATAAATTAGGGATTTTTAAAGGGGGGTAACTAAATCCACTGTTTGGCCACGTATGTGCATGCTGTTTGCCAATATAGGTTTAATGCAAATTCATTTAATTATGACAATTAATTAAAGAGGGAGGGGATTTTGGGGGTAATTAGGAGTAGGCTAGTGGGGAGCAGACTAGACGTACAGATAGGGAGAGGGAAAGAGAGGTAGAGGGAGGGAGGAAGAGATTACACTGTGTTTCATTCTGTAGTAAGAGGCTTATGTACTGAGGTTTTGGTGGAGGAGAATAAATGCAAACAGATGGGCACCCTGTTGCCCTCTCACACATTTGTCGGAGTCGCAATGGACAGTGCCAGTCAGCGGTCAGGGATGTGCATTCTACACAGTATGAAAATATACAGGCAAATAGATAAATAGCCATTATGCGTCTCAATGCAATTCACCTTTGCCTTTTAACATTAGGAACATATTTATTTAGATATGTTCCCCACTATTACCTTTATTGTTCAGGCATAAGGAAGCAGTTGAATACAGGCGTACACCATGTTGCACTTGTGACACAAGCTGAATAATGTCCACATGTGACTCATGGCCCCATCACTATTTTACGGAGTTACAAGGAAAAGAAAGGCTGCTAGCCTAGTTTCCATTGGGGGTAAATTTAGGAAGTGGCAAAATTACAGACTACGCCCTCTAGGGCTAGTCGATTATGGCAAAAATCATTATCACGATTATAAAACATGATTACTCATCATGTTTGGAATTTGATTTTGGAACTATCATCCATTTTCAAAACTTAAATGTTTTACATGTTTAAACGGAATTTTAAATATAATCCAACATGTAAAAAGACAATGCACAAGACAACTCAAGATAAAAGAAAAGCATTGTTATGAAACTGAATGTAGCAAAATAATCCTTATATTTCGATTAAGTTGGTTTCATAAAAAGTCATAATCACGTTAATCGTTTAATTCAGTTAATTGAACAGCCAGCCTCTCACTTGGCCCTCTCAGTCGTGGTGTCTCCATTACAAAAAGGGACCCTGGCGGTATTTATAAGACTCTGGAGGTGACGTGATCATTCCACATTATTTTTTATCGTCACACAATCATTTAGCGACAGTTGCGATCGTACTTTCCTGTCCTTGCCCTTGTTGCACTTCTTCTCTAAAAATGTGCCATTGTTCAGGGTGAGGTTCGAGTTCTGCTCACGTCACATTCCGCCTTTAGTCATATCCAATCAGCACCGAGGACGTTTTGCGACCAAAAAAGTACATACCCTGGGGTAGCTCTAGGTACTCATTTGGCCCTGAAAAAGCCTAGAAAAAAGCTCTTTGGGGCGGGTTCTGCACCCAAACGGGTAAATTAACCGGGTAAATTTGTTGGTGGAAACGGCCCTCTTGTCATTAGAAATAAAATTGTGTGTGTGTGTCAATGTTTGGATCTGTACATTTTTCCCCTATGTTAAGGTCCAAATTAATGTGTGTGTGTGTGTGTGTTGCACCTTAAACCAGATCAGTCTTGAATACACCTTGCTCGCTTTTTTGACCTCTCCCAGGCATCCAGATCTCCTGAGTCGAGAAAGTATGTACATTTATTTTCAACTAAATCTGTTGTGCTCAGAGTTGTTTTTTCCATGAGTCCAAATGTTTCCATATTATGCTGTGACTTACAACTTACAGAAGTGACTTACAATTCTAACACAATCTAACGTGCATCAACATCCCTGAATTCAAATAATTTAGCTTTATATTACAGATTCCACCTAATGTCACATAGCTGATATTTCCACCACTCGGATGTTCTCAGTATTCCCCTATTCTCCTAGACCTATGAAAATGGATTAATTACATCCACAGCACATTTCTTAAGTGTTAATTTGTGTAACTTCTCACATTGAAAGCTGTAAGCCTTTTACTCACAATCCTGCCTATAGCAGTGCACACTTCCTCACATTGATTCTAACACTCGTGTCTGCCTGCCCCCCCCCCTCTCCATTTATCTTGTTCTGTGGAGTGTATTAGTCTAGATGAAAGGTGTGTGTGGGTGCAAATTCCCCTCACTGCAGTGACCTGCTGCTCTGCCGCACTTGGCTTCCGTAGCATTCGGTCCGCTGCCTAGCAACACAAGGTATCTATGGCAACAGAGCCAACAAACCCTCCCACCTCCATCAGCTGTACCCCCACAATCAGTGCTTATGTGTGGTAATCAAGAAATGCAACAGAGTTCGCTAAATGATAGCTTTGGAAGTTAGTGAATCAAATGTTAAAGTGATTAGCATTTCAAAATTCTTACATTGTCTTGGACGCTTGGACACCAAAATATCAGACACACACACACTTACACACTGAGAGAGAAGGAGAGAGAGAGAGATCTTGAGTAAAGACAAATGTTGTAAACGTTAAAGCAGATGTCTAGAACCATGTTTATTTTGATCATGAAGGTCACCCTTTGTCCCTTGACCTTCCACGTCATTCTACATGTCTGTCAACTTATGAAGCTCTTGTATGTTGGACTTGCTGTGAAGTCTTGTTTGTATGTGCTATATGTTGTACCTTCTGTGTAGACTTGTTTGTGTGTGCTATATGTTTGTGGGGCCAAAGATGAATTTCCACAGCAGTGGATACCTTTCTATTCTATTCTATTCTATTCTATTCTATTCTAAAGCAAAAGTTTTGTTCAGTATGCTAAATGTATGTTGAACACAACTCCCAAGACACAGACATATTTACCATGGTAACATTTGTTGTGAAGTTTTGTTGTTGGAGAGATAGGGAAATGTGAAACTTTCAAAATTGCATAATGGGTTGATGAGATGTTTTAGTATTTGGGTAAGTTTTTTAGTTTTTGGCGCCCCTTAGTGGCTGATGTCGTTCATCTGTTATTACTCTGAAATTTAAATTCTGAACTACTGCTCCTCTCTCTATAGATGGATTTTTGTCAATACAAATACCCCATTCAATACCCTTTTCCCCTTTTGTAATATGACAAACATTTAAAATATGTTTTAGATATTAGGTTTCCATTTATGTGTAAAATGAATCAGTGAGATTTTTTTTTATGTAAATATTAATCACAACTGCAGGGTGTACTTGTCTCAGGATCAAGGTAGATGAACTGTGGTACTCATTTATCGCTTGTGTGTGTTAGTTTTGATCAATAGTCTATTTATCAGCAGTAATACACAGCTGTAGGCCTACCTATATTACAGGTTGCCTTTATTTGTCTTTATTTTCTAATTTCTCTGTTTTTGCAATTGTATTGATGTTTTTAGCATTTCTTTTCTTTTTCTTTTGAAGATTGACAAAAATGTCAGACATGGGCTTACCTCTCAAAATGGCCTCCCTGCGGGTTAGGCTATGTGCTATCGCTGTGAAACCACATGGTGGCGACAGAAGGTAAGGAATTGGTTTTCTCCGTCCATTACAACGGTCATCGTCTCCCAGGGTTGCATGGCTTTCCCATCCCAACAGCTTATTCCCAAAAGCTGAAAGGCTATTGGGTTTTGCTGTTTTTATCCTTTTTGCATTCAAAATCCATTAAATGATGTCGTGTAGACCAAGTGGAGGATAAACGTTTTCACCACGATTAACTGAAAACTGGTAAAGGATTGTTTGAGTAACATTGGCTGCTATTGGGTTTTGATGTTTTTATCCTTTTTGCATTCAAATACTTTCTGTGCAGCCATTAAACGATGTCGTGTAGACCAAGGGGTGTTTATTTTTTTTAGTGCTCGTCAGTAATTTCTCAAGGCTTCCTCGACGCCTCTGGGCCAGCCTTACATCGTCAGCCATTTGACATTTACAATCTGATCAAACTGCGCTCGTCTGACGATATCAAACCTTGATCGTCAATAATGCGGTCGGATATAGATAGGGCCTAATATAAAATATAACAACGTGCAGACAAGTAGGCCTAGGGTACATAAGAGTGAGATGTGTGTGTGTGTGTGTGTGAGAGAGAGAGAGAGACAGAGAAAGACAGAGACAGAGGGACAGACGGACTGCGCACCTCCTGTCAATGAAATCTGAGAACTTGAAGCTACATGGTTAAAAGGCATTAAATATGGACAGAATTAGGCTGTAGACCTATAACACATTTTATTTGCAATTCATGGGGAATGTGAAAACAGATTACAGAGAATTCATCTGTGAGCGCGTGCGCGCGCGCGCGTGTGTGAGAGAGACTGTGTGTGTGTGCTTCCCTCCTCCTCTGAAAATGTAGCGTGTGAACAGTGGGCTTGTTACTCGCCAATGGCTTTTTCTTCTTAGGAAACCCGCCTGTGCACGGAATTTAGAACCCTCTCAGTTTTAATTTATGTGCATATTAATTGTCCGCCATTGTAATTTCCACCGTGGGATACAACATGCAAATGAACAGTGTGTGTTTATGTACAATTTCCCCTTAATCCAGTTGAATGGATGAAGAAGGAATATTAAACCAACACACTCTCGTTCTTATTTAACTTCCTAAAACCTACGTTTCCCTGTATAATAATAATTATTATTATGGTTATTATTATTATTATTATTATTATTAATAATAATAATAATAATAATAATAATAATAAATGATAATAACATAGGCTAAACATGAGTGAACATATATTCAATTAAATGTAGATGAAACAAACAAAATATTGGTGCCAGTGTGATTGCAACAAATGACTCGGGTATTTGGTAGGCATAGGCTACATTTTAGTGTGTGCCATTTTCATTATTTGATGATGTTACGTTATGAAAGAAGATAAGGACGATGACGATGGTGGTGATGATGTGGATGAAGATGACGACTGCGACGGATTAGGGCGAGGATGAAGGTGGTGATGTAAAGTGAGATCCAGATACAGGTACACTTAAAGAAAGACTGTGATGGCACTATGGTAGAACTTTACTCTATATGACCTCACACATAAAACCAAATAATTGGATAGCCAACATTAGGCTAGTCCTACTAGTATAGTTACTCTGAATATAAGCCTATTGACTTCAACATTTATGACTGGTTTCACTGTAACTGTACATTCTACGACATAAATAGTGTTAATAAATACATATTCCACTTTAGGTGGCAGTTTATAGCGCAAACGTACCTGTTCACAACATTGCCCAAAGATTTAGGCCTTGTCAAATAGGGTAGACTTGATCAATTGATTTGTTATATTTTTGGAACTTTTGGAACATTTCATTTAGCCTTTCCCCTTGTTTATCATGTGGAAATAGACCCATTAGGAGAAGGCTAGCCTGGTGGTGATGAGAGCTGAACAAGCGTTCCCAAACACATGTAGTCTCCTTCCAACTCAATTGAGAAAATACTAAATTTTAAACAATGCATTTTTATTGCAACTATTGACTTGACTATAGGTTTGACTAGATAGTTAACACGAGTTTTGGTCTGGAAAGTTTTCGACTTGGAGGGCCTTTCCTTCCTTAATTGAAATGCAGATGCCCCTGTTCAATATCGCAGACAACAGAAATAGACAGTTATCAGAAAGATTCCTCTAATTGTAATGACAACGATTTAATACATGTTGTGAAGTTGTTTCAAGCAAAAGTTCATTGACCATTGTTTTGACTTCCGTTATGTTTTTAACATCCGTCTGCATGCTGTAAAGCACACAGACAAGAAAAAAGGCAGTTAAAGTATTTCTTATATATATATTCTTATGCATATTTTTTCATATATATATATATATATAAAAAAATATGCATAAAAATATGCAAAATAAGTGAATTGTAGAAACGGGACATACTTTCAGCACCTCGGTACGGACAGCGCTACATGGTCAACTTCAGGTAATGTATGTCCCCTGTACCTGGGCCATGTCAAATGTGTTTCCTGAAAAACAGATGGGAAGGCAACTTGTAACTAGCCTTACATATTTTATTGAAGGGACGGCAATTTGTAACTAGCCTTACATATTTTTAGTTCTCAATTTTAGAACAAAGTTACAGCATTGAACTTATCGAATGGGTTCTTGATCATTAATTATTACTCAATAGACGATCAATAAACAAAACGTTCAAACCTCAAGGCTTTTCCATAAAACCTGAATTAGCCAAATATTCTGATACCAAACCACAAAGTTGACCTCTAATAATACCCACTAAATCCTTAGGGGCTTCCGTCCCTGAGGTTTCCCACCCATGATTTTGCACATTAATATCATAATCCCATGAAAGGACATCTGCTTTTCAACCCCTTCGATCTCATCCATCGCTAAAATAAACAGGCGTGTAAACCCTTTAGATCATTCTTTGAGCTAAGCGGGAGGGAGACTGCTGGGTATAAAAAATGCAAACTCCACGCAAACGCCCCCAACCGCATGCAGTCGTGCGCAAGGGTGAACAGAAAAAAAAAAACATTTTAAATCCTGCGCTCTACCCTCACGTCTACAACACCTCTGTCATATAAAGGGCTTCTGATTCGTGTAGCTCAGATCAAGCCCTTTTACATCCTGCTGACCCCGTGTCCCAACACAAGAGGCACATGCTGACAACTCAATCTCCTAGGTCAGCGGAACACAATGCACCAACCTCCACTATTTTACTTCTTACACTGCCACCCGCCACTGTCCCCATACAATTCTCCTTGAGCTCTCTCTCTCATAGATCCCGGTTAAAAGAAAAGGAGTGGTCGTGTTACTGCACTTCCGCCGTTAAATATCCCTTTTTCATCATTAACTTAAGGACTACAAATGAGTTCCTGGGGACATTATTAGAAACATGCAGGTGCATGGTGCGCTGTAGGGAGTCGACAAAGAAGGAAACGTTTGATTTTCGAAGTCTTGGGAACGTAGCCTAAGAGTGACAGCAACCAGGCAACATCTATCCATGCTGATTCAAAGGTTTCCTTGCATATTTGCGAAAAATATTATTGGCTTGTACAGAAAGCCTATGTTGATGTGAGGTCTTGTGTTATTGTATTAAGAATCGAACATCTACAGGTGCCCTAATAGTGAGGAAGAATCACCTGCAGATGAATAGAGTGCATTTGAACTGGCCGAAGAGGAGTATCAGATTATCGGAGGACAGTCACAATTTCACGTGACCTACACTACCGGTCAAAAGTTTGGGGTCACACGGAAATTTCCATCCCACTCCATTATAGACAGAATACCAGCTGAGATCAGTTGCATTGTTTTTTTTAACCAGGGCAGCAGTTTTCAGATTGCATTATGTGCTTACATAATTGCAAAAGGGTTCTCCAATGTTTTCTCAGTAAGCCTTTTAAAATGATATCTATAAATGATTAGTAAACAGAATGTGCCTTTCGAATGGTTGCTGATAATGGGCAATATTGCATTAAAGATCAGCCATTTCTTTCTACAACAGTCGAGAACTCTTTTGCAATTATGTAAGCACATAATGTAATCTGAAAACTGCTGTCCTTACCCCATCATGGGCAACTGCTGCTGTCCATAATGGGGATACAAAATATCAAGATGTATGACTCTTTACAATTACCAACAGAGTAAACATATTTATCCCCTATAAATTACAAATAGAATCCTGAATGGCAAATGCATGCTGTAATTTTTTTTTTTTTGCCGTTTTGGTTCTTCAGCGCACAGCGGGACACATGTAAGAAGGACAGTTATAGTTCATTAGCAAAGGTGCGCGCTTCCAACTTGTTTTTTGCTTTTTGTTTTGATTATTCGTTTCTTATTCAATATATTTCGTTAGAATACTGTCTTAATAAACGAATGCAGAGATGAAAAAACACTCGCAGTTATTTCAAATTAGATACTGAGAAGAGTGTGTGGGGGGACTCCACAGGGAACTAAGGTATTACAGTGGCATAATTGTGAGTAACGTTCAAATACAATTGTCAGTGGAGACAACTTGTCAAGGGGTCACTTCATCGCATAAAACATAATTTCAGCGTAGATAACTTCCTTTTTATAGTAATCTACTTGTGCAATTTGACACCTGGAGCCATTCCTAGTTATATACATAGAATGTCTTGAAATGCATGCTGTTCCAGTTGCATCCGTGAAAATAAAGAAAGGCCAAACATTAAAGTAATCGGTGGATGCTTTTGTGCTGACATGTTCACTTGTGGGGAAATCATTCCTCAAATCGTCAGGGCAGTTCATTTGATTAGGTTATATTAGGTAAACGTGTAGGCTACACCCGAAATGGTTGAGTTCAGCATGTTCATCTGGTGTATCAGATAGTTGTGTAAACAAAGGCGGTAATCTGAATATACTGATGGCACCCATGCACCCTGTGCTTTCCTCCATTAATAGCAAGGCTCCCATAACCAACTGCACTTTAAATCAGTCCGTTTATATTTGCAAGTTCCAAGAACAATGTAAGTGTTTTATGAAAACAAAAAGTGCTAATAAATAATTTGCCTGATTGAATTATTAGAGTATTGTGAAGGCCTATAGTCATAGCCAATGAACAAAATCATCTGTTGATTGCCTAAATATAAATGCATTTGAGAATAAATAGATTGTCAGAATCGACCAGAATTTGAAGGTGACAGTGGCTAGTGGCGACACAGAATGCTACAGCTGAAAAAAAAACAAGTGTCCACAAAAAGACCAAGGACCTATGGTATTGCAATACTTGTCTTGTGTTTTATTTCCAAATGTAGTCTTTCAATCTTTCCTTCATTTCGAACCATTTGGGTGTTAGGAGTCAATGCCAATCATTGCGTGATTCTGATCTCCACGTGTTCATTGCGTGATTCTGATCTCCAAGTGTTCTGTTTTACCCATTCGCTAGATGGTTTCCGCTCATTTGCATATGTAAATGAATGTTAATCAACACGATGGTGCGTGGGAGGTTCCTCAGATAGCCATTTTTGTTTATGGTTCACTCAAACCATTTATAGAGAAACCATAGCCTATATACCTCGCGTTCACAAGCATGTTGTAGCCTTCATACTACTTCATAAGTGCATTAAATCACAACCGGTAGGCCTGTGATGGTTGTGTTGTAGTCCACATTTGGACAGCTCAGGGCCAATGTATAGGCTAATGTTTTGTTTCCGTGTGGGTCACATGAATTAGTGTCCAATGAAGGCGGTTTAAGCATTAAAATGGGTAGGTTATATGGATGTGCCCTGGCTGTAAAGAAAGAGATGTTAGAGGGTTATTGACTAAATAAACAATCAAAATATGGCCTAGCCTATTAAACACAGGGGGAACTGGCACGAGGGGGAGAGAGGGGGCGGGGAGGCTCCCACGGTGTCCTGACAATATGTCAGGTTTAGAGCGACAAAAGATTAGGTTTTAGCTGCTAAGCACGTTTCAGATTCGAAGCCAGAAAAACAAGGTCTCAGTTTAAAGGTGGTGCAAAGACACAGAGACTAAACGGAAAGGAAGAGAGCTTGATGTAAAAGACTTTAAAAACAGTTTAGATATCGTCCAGGATTATGTTTAAGGGAAGCGGTTGGTGATTTATGAGAGGAAAATTCCATCTATTGGCCTATATAGCCTTTTTAAAAGTCACATGAAATAACGGACTGCCTCTATTAGAAGACAAATGTTGAGTTTTCACCTTAAGGTCTGTCGTTGGCAATGGATTAGCTGAATATGGCTTACTGGCAAGGACTCCAAATGACAGACACATATTTAAGAGTAGTAGGCTGTCTTGTGTTCTTAAGGATTTACAAAACTCATCCCCACAAAAATGTACAGTACTGTTTGATTTATGATAAGCCATCTTATCACCAATAAAGGTAATTAGACCGGTGTTGGTAAGATGGGAGTGGAGTATTGGAAGTCTACCAAACTAGAACACAGGGGTACCAAAATGAAGATTTCAAGGGAAAGTATAGATAATGTTGAGGTACACTATACATTTGGGCAATCTGTAAATACCTCGTAGATGTTGACGGCGCTCTCCCACTGATAAAATAAAAAACAACTCGTGGGGGATAAATAATCGATCCAGTGTCTTGAGCATACCTATAGGCCCATTTTGCGCCTTTGCTACATTTGGTATGTCTGCTGCACAATAGGCGAGGTAGTGCTGATAGACCTCACTGAGAATGCAAACGTTTTTCTAATTAAATTAGCCTGCGTCCGTACACTATGTTGTTGGGTCGCTTATATGGTCTAGTATATGCGCTGGATATCACCTAGGTGCTCATTGGACATAAGCGCACGAGTACGCACCCACACGCGCACATTCTTTCGAAAAGTAGAGTCTACACACACCTTCGCCATTAGCCTACTTCTGTTGTTTCAAAGCAAAACGTTATAACCCTTTAGGCCTGAGTTGCCCACGTACAGACGCATCCCTTGATTATAGTTTTACAAATAGATGAACCCTTATAATAAGATGCCCATGTTGAAAACCCAGATTGGTCATGTCATAAGCGTGACACGCTTTTCTGTTTTTTTTTATTTTATTTTATTTCTGACACACACACAGACGCACACGCACGCACGCACGCACACACACACGCACGGTGTTTCAATTACATGTATTTCTGAGAAACCTTCATATAGCCTACAAGAAACACATTCAAATGATTTTTTTTTTAATGAGGCCAGGCCATTAGTTAATGTATGAGGTATTTTTAAATTGGTGGATAGATTATTTCACATGCATACATATTGATAATGAACAATAATCCTTGGACATCCGTGGCACCTGGAGCTGCCTTGGTCCCCACGGAATCTTTATGGTCAGCTGTGGGAGCCGATGGAGAGAGACACCGTCTGAGGGCTGATAATGAACTTGAGTCATGTCATCACATTTCTGAACAGTCCCTTGTCTGCGTCGGTGTCTCGGTCCGTGCGTTCCCATGCGTTTGGCGGGGGAAACGAAGCCATTGTGCATTATCCATACTCCATTACCCTCCTGCCCGTTGGCTTCTAACGAGAGTCTGAGGCCTGCCCTTGGTAACCAAACATCACAGGAGACTTTTCTTGGGGGAGGACAAACTCAGTCGGGCGTACATGGAGACTGAAACAGTGGCTGTATTTATACATTGGGCCCTAGGAAAGCATCCAAAGTTTGGGCAAAGCAGCCTGACTGCTGTAGTGCAGAAAAATGTGGCTGAAAAAGTTGTCTGTTTGGCAGTCGCGCCTCCTATTGAACAAGTAATTTATTCAAAGGAGATTTTCATCCCCACGATCTGATTATTATGATAATCAACCATCCTAGACCCTATTCTACTCCGTTGTCAAAGGGTCTGCAGTGAGTTCTGACAGTTAAAGCTGATTTGTACGGTCTCACCCCGACGATCCAATGGTCACATTTCTAGACTGCTATATGTCAACGGGTGAAACAAAGAGGAATTAGAAACGACTGTCCTTGACTTAAGAAGAGTAATACTCTATAAAGCACAAGGGTTCAGGCAATATTTGTATACATTAGCACATAAGGCAGTGGTTACGTGATTGGGCGTAGACGTTGATCACTATATAACATAACGTGATATGTATAACAATAGTGTGTCACAAGTTGGTGATCAGGAACCCTTCACTTTACACTTTATGTGATATATTCCCATTTCCCATGTCAGCCTTCCCATATTACCATATTGGCCTCTCTCTCTATCTCTCTCTCTCTCTCTCTCTCTCTCTATATATATATATATATATATATATATATATATATATATATATATATGTGTGTGTGTGTGTGTATGGTTATGCACACACACATATATAGGCCATAATATATCTATATCTATATGGTAGAAAGAGAGAGACAAAGAGAGAGAGAGGGACTAAAGATAAACTATAGAGGCGGCATTCTTAATTTCAGAGGGTGGAGACTAAATGCAACTGCATCGTGTCATAAGTGGGAGTGTCTTAGGGATGCTATATGTTTTTGACTTGCATGTTAAAGTCCATATGTATTTTGTTCGGTGACTGGCAAGAGGGCGAGCGGCGAGCAGCTCCACTTTGCTCCCGGCGGGGGAGGAAAATGCCGTGTCTATGGGAAATAATTGTGAAAAACACAACGGGGCAACCCACCCGAAAGAACCTGAATGGATGGGGCCAGTAAGACGTCACGGTGAGCTGCAGCCATGAAGCGAAGGATCAGGAGCAAGGCATCATTTGGAGACCCAGTCCTGTCGCGCAGATTGACTAATTCTCTTGATTGTTGTGGAGCGCGCGGGTGTCTGTGATTCCAAAACGAAGTGAGTATTGTGTGATTGTGCATGTGACATGAAATGCTTGGTATGGGCGAAAGTGTGAACACGGTCACCTGTCTTTGTGGGAAAAGTACACAAAGAATAGAATGCGTTTTGGCTGCATTTAATGCTGGGTTTATCACAAATCGTTGCTGTGAACGATATGCTGTGTTGTATACGCGTACAGGGGTTGACCATGGGAAGCTTTTTGTTTTATGAAAGATGTTGTCCTCCTTCACCGGGAACAACTGTTATATCCATATGTCAGTTATGTGCAATGTGATATCATTGTTCATAGCAAGTGCATGGCACTACAGCCACTATACGGAGGCGAACTGAAGATTGTGTGGCTTCAGATTTGATGTATTGTTGTCTGAGTTCTTTACATCATCTGTTGTCTTGGAAGGTCACCGTCGTCATCTTTCAAACGCCAGTTCATATTGTTTACTTTCTTCAGCAAACATTTCATGCGGAATTAGACTGAAGTTTGTGCTTAACAAGGTCAGGAATACCGCCAATGACGAGGGAACGGCTATCCGCCCCTATATGTTGCGTTGTCATCGGCCGTTGGCCAACATGACTGTGTAACCGTAAGTCAAGCGTTCATATTTTTCTAGATGTTGAGTAGTGTGAGGAGCAGAAGTTCAGTCTGGTGTGTTCTCTTTTGCGTATTAATGCACAAGAACAGGATTCTGGTATTATGGAGACGAAATAGCCTACGGAGTTCCATCTACATTTTCAGTATAGAGGACATGGTTTGTGCTCAGTCAATCTATGCACTCTAATTTTAGATAATAAATACTTCTAAACAGTTATTTTGTTGTCCTAAATAAGTCTAAGGAGTATTGTCTTGGATCGAGTGAAAGTTCACAATGGGCGCAGTAGGCGTTAGGCAATTGCAATCCTGAAGGCCGTGCGTATTCAGGTAAGCTGGGCCGAATAAGTAGTCTGCACGTGGAAGACGATAGAGGGAATCATGGACACATGTGTTTCCACAAAACAGGACATCGACCCATACAGCAGTGCCGAACCTCGTATCTCTCTTTTTATATGTGAAGAAATTATTTGTTGATGAGGTTAAGGCCAACATTCAGAAATACATCCACCAAATTGGCATTTCTTTGGTAGGCTAACCAAAAATGATCATACCAGGGATATAAGAACATAAACTACTCTATCTCTACGCTTTATAGAAAATCTTTTTTTTTTTTTTAAATCTCAGAAAAGGGCGCTCGGTGACCGTTTCTCTCTCTCGCACACACACACACACACACACACACACACACACAGTGATTTTGTAGTGGCCTATTGAAGGGAGTGTGATAACAATAAATTAATGTACAGCCTTAAAGTGCAATAAACTTAGGAAGGTTATCATGAAATGTATGGTCCCAAAGTTGCGTAAGGTACTAGGCTAATAACTGCACTTCCATAGCATGCTTGAGGGTCAAAGCGGCCTACTTTTATTTCGAACAGTAGTAGAAAACCGTAAAACAGAAAACAGTAGTATACTCTTTGCTACTAACAAATATGGAATCCTATTTGTATTTTTTCACTGGAAAAAGGGTTATCAGGTCGCTACTAACAATGAGCGACAATAGGCCTACATCTACAGGTGCAACAATGTTTTAAAACGAGAACATGACTGATATGTCATCGACTGTATGTAGGCTAATAGTTGGACACATCCATCAAGGTATCACCCAGTGAGCCTGGAAGCAGGATGCTTCATTCATCTATTTGACTACTTCACATACTAGGCCTTATGGGTGACGTCATCTTAGAACGGCTCACTAACATCCACTTGAAGGAAATTTAAGCGCAATCCGGATCGGCATGGGATAATGTTCTCTATTAATGATGTTTTCTAAACGGCTTCCTGTAACTTTGTCTTTTAATCTGTCTATTACAGGGTGATCTTGGCCAACACCAGAGGAATCAGACGGCATTTAGGTAATTGTCTGCTTTTTTCTTTACTTTTATTTTGGCCCTTAACCTTGTAGCATATCCTGGCATGACTCTCAGGTGAAATGACCGCCACAAAAATAGACTTACGTTAGCCTACAAAAAATACTTGCATTTAACGATCTAGACCCTAAGCTATTACGAGAATTTTATCAAAATGTTGTTGTTGTTAGCTTATACTTTGCTACAATGAAAAATCACAAGGTATGGCTGTTGGTTGAATCAGATTCGAGTTTCCCATAAAATTATGGTCACAGATATTGAAAAAGGCATCGGCATTAAATTGCAGTTTCAGGGGTCGAGGTTCCGTGTCTCCTCGTGTAATAATTATAGTTGTTTGTGCCTGCTGCAGCCTACATTTTATTTAACGACAGCCTGTTGACATTTCATAACTACAACACAATCCTTTCAGGCTGAAGCAGGTGCTGTATTTTATCCTGATTGAGTGCAGCTGTTTCATAGGCCTACTACCAGCAAGATGGGTGCAGTCATGTGCCAAGACATGTTTCCTCACTGTTGAGTTGTAGCTTAGGCTGGAGAATATTTTTTTTACATTTTTAACATGGCTTTAAAAATGTGCAGTTCGTTCTGACCGAAAAAAAAAACACTATAAGACACTGTTTCATTCATTCACAAAATTTCAAAGAAGTAGAAAAAATAGGCTTTATTTTAAAAAAAAGATCCACCCAAAATGTTTTAACGTGACAAAGCTTACCCAGCACACCGAGGACGTCATCATCCCTCAGACCAGTGCCAAAACGTGATGTTTGTTGGCGAGCTAGTGAATGAAAAAACCCCAAGGCAATTGCATGTAGTTTAGGCCAGTGCTGGTGAGAACACCTGGCAGGGAAAGATCGCTTAAACATTTTTTTTCAAGATTTCTCATACCGTAGAGGATTTCTTTGAGAACTAGAGGTGTCCTCACTTTCTATAGGAAGTGTTAGTGTATAATCACAGTAAGAGGAAGTTAAAGACAATAATTAAATACATATTTTTATAATTAATATTATTGTTGTTGTTGTCCTTTTTCTTCTTCTTCTTCTTCTTCTTCTTCTTATTGTTTTATTATTATTATTATTATTATTATTATTATTCACATAATTCTAAATAATCAAATTGTCATGGAAAGCTAACATTACTTATTTTTATAGAGATTTTATTGAATAAAGGCAGATAGCACATAGTTATTGGTACTGTCTTGACATGGTGTAAAGCTAAGCTTATTTGATCTAGAACATCCTACTGAGGATGTTTATAGGTTGAGGGAACATGAAAGATTATTTATTAACAGAGTTAGAAATTTCTCAACAAAATGTGTCAGATGTCTTAAATGACATGGACACACTACTGATGAATACAACGCGTCGTCCAATTGGTGGTCTATGAAAATTATGAAGTTATATGTTCTTTCTTGGGAATGAAGGATAATGTTAAAATACTCATATTATCTACAATTCAGCTATTTTGATATGTTCACTCTGCACAATACAGTTGCAGGAAAGTAGATGCCTGTGTGAGATCACTGAATAGAATGTATTCCATTACCATGTTCTTATAGTCTGTGTGTAGTCAACAAGTTATCGAAATACAGTAATCCATACCAGAGTTCTACATAATACTAAAGTGCACCATTTAAGTATTTTTCTTCTGATGGCTGTATGTCATAACACATGAACATTTGCATGTGGGGTGGGTTGCATTGCAAAGGTGTTTAAATGCAATGCAGAATGAGAATAAGAGAGGTTTTTGCATGATAGATGTTAATGTTTTTCGGAAAGAATTGAATGAACATGGCAGACAGTGTGAAGAAAACATGCTGATATCAAGCATTCACCAGTTCAGCCATTTTGAGGCTTTAGGCTCTGGTCCCTTCAGTCAGTGTGTTGGTCTTTTTTTACCTCTCTCCCTCTTTTGGTCTTTATCTTACTCTCCTCCTTGGTCTTTCTTTTTTTCTTTCTTTCTTTCCCCTCCTCTCTGTCTCTCACTCTGTGTTATTACACCTCTGTGAGAGATGGGAGGAGCTTGAACTCAGACAGGCTTTTAATCAGACCTGCTGTAATGCACAAAATGTGATTGTTTTTCTTTCTTTCTTTCGTTTCTTATTTTCTCTCTCTCTCTCTCTCTCTCTC
Source organism: Alosa alosa (assembly GCF_017589495.1). Taxonomy (NCBI): domain Eukaryota; kingdom Metazoa; phylum Chordata; class Actinopteri; order Clupeiformes; family Clupeidae; genus Alosa; species Alosa alosa. The sequence goes on from NC_063201.1 coordinate 27,625,450, forward strand.
TCTCTTTGTCTTTCCCTTACTATCAAGCCCAGTGAACTAAAATCACTACCTGAATTTTATGCTGTGGCAATTAAGTACCACAGAAGCCTTTCTTAATGTTTTTCTTATGTTGAGACACAGGGTCTTTGGCTTTTGTTTGTGGATCATTATTGGGCATGATGGGGTGTGTGTGTGTGTGTGTGTGTGTGTGAGTGTGTGTGTGTGTGTGTGTGCGTGTGTGCGTGTGTGTGTGTACGCGCGTGCATGCTCCTGCCATGGGGAGACCGAGAGGTTCGGAGGCCTGTGAGGCGAGTGTCGCCTCAGCCAGTTTCAACTGGTTCTTTCTGAGAGTGGCAGCGCGGCTCACGCTGGTTGTTCAGCTGAAAATGACAAGTGTGGCACTTTTTTCCCCCCTTCCCTCGCTGCCACAGTTGTAGCTCTGGCCATCCAACCGCTGCTGTGCAGATGTTCAGCAACAAAGCCATCAAATATGGCATTGATAGGACTGTGTTGATTTTGCATTTTTAGCAGCTGCATTTATGTTTATGCATCTCTGTGACAAGACTCTTATCAATATGAATTGATGTCTTTTTCTTCATCGTGTTCTGTCATTACCTTACGGTATATATGTATACATATATGGTATATATGTGTTTTAACCAAACCTAACTCTTCTAAATTTTAGGCAAGAGTTTGACAAGTCTGCTTCCCTGGAGGTGTGGTCATGGGTTGCCTAGGGGTTGGCTGTTATCTTTGGTTATCTAGCTGTATGAGTGATGTACATTCTTCATAAAGCTAGATAACCGAAAGTAACAAGAATCCCATTACACTCCTGAAAGGCGTCCCCCATTCACATGTGAATTCAAGAAGACACACATGGAGGAAACCTTACAATTTCAAAATGGTAAGAAGACCTTAGGTGTTGTGCTGAGCCATATTTTTTCAGCTTTTGCAAAGGAGCAATATGACACTGATAGCAATTTATTAAAACCTTATGAAGGTGATCTTCCTTATTTAATATAGCATTGATAATGTTTCCTCATAGATTTATTTAGCTTTGCATAAATCCTTATTATTAAAAGTTTTCACATCCTTTTGAAAATTATACATGTTCAGTCCTTCACCCACAGTCCTTCACTGTACATAGTTCAAACCAAAGAATCTGACCTGACATAGACTGCGTTTACATGCACTTCAGTATCCTCATGTAGTTATGAGCCTTATCCCAATTTTGATCATATTCAGGAGGTGATGGTGTTTACATGAACACATAGAAACCTGTTCATTAATATCCCTGTACATGATACTAGTACCCCGGTTGCTGATTAAAGTGTTCTGTGACAGTGTATTCTAGAGAGTGCTGTTCGATTATCTTTGGTTCTTATCAGCAATCTATCTTGCACATAGTGCTCTAGAATCTTTGTTAGAAATTGTCAGAAACTGGGAAAAGGTGTATACATGCTTATCTCCATAGATATACACTTATCCCTGTGTCTTTTGGAGTACTGCAGCTGTAGCATAATCAGATTCAGAGTTCTGAAATCGGGATATGTTTACATGGGCAAAGACAAAATTGGAAAACCCGATAATAACCGGGATACTCAATGTCCATGTGAAAACAGTCATATTGCTATAATGTGGCATGTTGCAGCTTGGTTGGTTGAACGCGACCACTTTTAATCTAATAAGCCACTGATCCCTCCAAGCCAGCACGGAGCATGCAGCAGCTTAGCGCCTGGGATCACATGGCTGCCACCGGTGCTGCTGGGCCCTGTGGCGATGCCGGCCCCCTGGCCCCTGGTCAGCCCAGGGCCCCTCAGGCCATCCCAAGGCCACCAGTTAGCTAGCAAGCCAGCGCGCTACTGGCTGATGACAAGGCAAAAGCCTGTGGGTGCACCCACATCAACTGTTTTTGTCTTGTTTTTGTTTCGTCAGACCTGATGTGGAGTAATCTTCAGTTTACTTTGAAGATCTTGGTATTTGTAATGCTACCCAGGCATTCTCGCCCTCTCCTTCAACCCCATTCCTCGCTCCCTCCTTGGTTACGACAAAACAGGCGTAATGTTCTCTACTCTACAGTTTTGTTAAGTTATTTCTTTCTCTCTTCCTTTCTTTCTTTCTTTCTTTTCTTTCATTCTTTGTGTGTTTTTTTTGTGGTCAGAGAATCAGTGTTTGATTTGACTTGACAGTCGTCTTGATTCTGAATGGCCTCCCCAGTGCAGAGGCTCTGTGTCAGGGAGGTGCTGCCAAGTGGAAAAGCTCCATCAGATCCGGATGAGTGCGACTCTGTGCTCTTCGCCGCGGGGAGGAGTGGACGGAGGCGCTCAACCAGATCAGCCCCGGTGACAAGCACCATTAGGGGGAACCATCCGAGCTGCCATTACACGGACGCGGCCAGAGGGGGGGCCCCCCGCCAAATCAGATCACACCTTGCCGCTGTGTGCTGTTGACATTGGGGTGAATCTCCTGTCAGCACGCAGGGCAGGGGGTCACTATCGAGGTGGATTGATAGGCATGTGGAGGTGCAGAGCAGTATAGGCATCTGATGTTCTAAAAAGAATGAATGGGAGAAATTAAGGTTATAATTTGACAGTGTTGGACCCGTGCTGGCCGGATTCAATATGTATACAGTTTTTATATTATGGTTATATTATGTTTTCAGGGGCGATTCAAAATGAGGTGTCGGGGCGTATCCAGCCCGTGGGCCGTAATTTGGGGATGTTTGTTCCAAACATCTGCACTTCTCTCTGGGGTGATGGCATGGAAGTGAACTTGAGCAGTAGGAGAGACACAGCCCTTCTTTATTTTTTTTTCTCTCGAGCACCTTCCTCAATCACGCCCTATTAGGAAGTGTCCATGCACACTTCACCTTCACCCTTGTGTGCGTAGCGAGGCGGACGGTCACTGCCCTCTGTCCTCTCCCCCTGCCTGGCTCAGCTAACCTGCCACTCTCCCAGGCTGCTGCATTGCAGGTGATGTATGTGTGCGTGTGTATATGTCGTCTCTCATGGCTCAGCAAGCGCGGAAGGGAAACTTCACAGCAGTAACGGCTGAGAGCAAGTCACCTCTTGTCACTCCCAGAGGCTTGTCTCAGAGAGATAATCAGAAGTGCAACCTACAAGGCGCATGGTATGGCTGTGATGTATGCACACATAGCAGATTGTTTGTTTGAATCGTGAAATCTTTTCTTTGGTAATACAGTTTAGCATTGTGAAAGGATAGAAGCGAGAGCTTGGCTGACTGCAATGTTTAATCCAGCATTAAGCATATTTAGACATTAATCCTGTCATATAGCTATATTTGGGCTGGAATTTAGCCTGTCCTCTAGTGTGTCCCTCACATGAGTCTGAGAATGAGTATTTGCTATCACTGGCATCGCCATGCTGCCAGCAGTGATGGCAGCCACACCGTTGCTATGGTCTTATTCATTGTGTGTCGTGGTGCTATTGTGACCCTTAGCCTGGTAGATAGGCATAGCTTTTGTGTGTGTGTGCATGTGTGTTCGTTTGTGTGTGTTTGTGTGTGCGCCTTGAAGTAGCCGAGGGCTGGAATTCCGCGTGGCCCCAGTGACTTTTCTCCTCGGCATGGCTGGAGTGTGTGTGGCATGGGCGGGGGTCGGCGGGGGTGAGGAGGGAGTCCGGTCGGTGGGTGGGTGGCGGGCCGAGCCATGGATTTGTCTTGCTCTTTATTCTCTGGGCAAGCAGATTTAGACTCCAAGTGTCAAGTAGAAAAAACAACCATTGTGGGCCCTCCTTCCCCTCTAGCCCCCCCCACACTCTCTCCCACCCACCGCCCATAGACCGTACAGTCAATAGAGCTGGTCTACTTGTCACCAAGAGACAATGGCTCCCTTTTGCCCTTTCTCTACTGTAGGGTCAGAGCAGCCAGACAGATTTTTTTTTTCTTGGAAGGGGAAAGGACAAAAAAAGCGCAGTGATTCTTGTCCCCTTTTTAACCCCATCACTTTTCTCTCAGCGGAACACACCAACAAGGCTTCAAAATGGCCTCTCTGTTGGGTAGCCTGAGCGTCTGGCTCACCCCGCACCTTCCCCTCCCACCATAGTCATCCTGCAGGAGAAATGAATACATTTGGGCCTGTTAATAGTCAATAGACTGGTTTGGACAAAGGAGATTACGTTTGGTAACTTACCAGTAACAGGTGTACACTGGCGTTGGTCAGACCACACTGAAGTGAAGTCCCTTGTGCTTGTTATCGGTTTCTATGGAGTGAAACCGCTCATTCTCTAGACCTTAAGCAGGGAACATGTGACCATTTATTGTATCATATGGGTTTTTATTGCATCAGAGAGGTTCCGTTTACAGTAAAGTACCTTTAAATATCTAATCTAATAAAATCGTCTTTTGGCATTAGGTGCAGGGATGAATAATGAACCAATATTTGTAATTTGGACTAAATCGGATTTCTAAAGCAAATCTTCAGTATATGATCTATGCTTGCAGTTGTAGGTATACTGTAGTAACAACTGGGGCTTTACACAGAAAATGACTACACGATTGAAGTGCTCTCTCAAACTGTTTGTGTGTTTTGGGATGCCGTTTCAGCAGTAAACAATGACACAGAGTGACGGGGGCTGTGGATTGTCAGCGTAGCTGTTCATTTGCGAGCCACTCTGCACACTATTGTTTAGCTCTCACGCGTCTATGTGTCCAGAGAAAGCATACAGTCGTATTGTCTCCTGGCGGTTGTCTATGGCAAGAGAGGTTTGTACAATAGTGCTGATTTGCTACCTATTTGCATAAGGCACTTTTCAAACAAGGACTTGGAGAGGGCTCGAAAGTAGGCCTGCTTTAGTACCCAACAGCACAAAAAGAAAAAAAATGTCAAGTGCCAATTAGGAAAGGTTTGCTGCCATTCAGGGGTATCCCACCCCTCTGATTCTGTGCGTATTCCCTCCCACCCATCTCTCCTATACTCAACCCCGCCATACCCCCCAACCAGAACCACACACACCCACACACCCACACACACACGCACACGCGCACGCACACACACACACACACACACACACACACACACACACACACACCACACACATCAAAAGCCCCAGTCTGCCCATTCTCCAAACCGAGAGAGCCTACCAGGGGCGCCCCACACTGTTCCCCTCTCTCCTAACCTGGGCAAGGTCCTCTCTTCTGCTCCTTGGGTCTGGGATGGGAGTGGAGGATCTGGGCTCGGTCAATTAGAGCAGGTGGGACTGTTGGAAACAATGGAATGGCACACTGAGGACTGATCCACTCTTCCACCACCACAGACCGCTCATCTTAGCCCCGGAAAATATGGCTTCCTCGTTTTATTTCACTGGACGTGTGGTCATCTTCTCTGCAATACAGCTAAGCCATTCCATACTGTTAAGGAGGCACACGGTGAATTTGCATTTCTAATGAGAGGTTATAAGGTTAATTCTGCAAACCGTTAGCTTTATTTTATTTCATTTCAAACACACAAGAGCAAGGTTTTGGTGTGTGCGGCTGTCCTTATGAAAGCCCTGTATAGCCATTTTCGCTCAGGACTTTATTTGCAAAAAAACATTGCTTAAAGTTCACATATACGACAACAGGCTTTGCTTATGGTCATCTGTGACACCCATGGTCATCACACAAATCCACAGAGATGGGATTTGGAATCGTAGAGCCAATATAGACAGACCACGGCTAGTTCGGTGGAGGGCGATCTCTTCTCTCTCTCTCTCTCTCTCTCTCTCTCTCTCTTTCTTCCTTTCTTTTTTTTGTTCTACCCCGGCAGGCCTCGATTCCTCCTCCCCTTGTGTGTTTACCTCCGCAGCCAGCCACCTCCTGCCACCCAAAAGGATTTGCGCCTCCTCTCTCGCTCTCCTTTCTCTCCTTCATTCAGGGCGCTCTGTGTAGATTTTTTTCCCAGCCTTGATTCTCAGATGGTTGGATCTGATTTGCATGCATTTGCATAATGAAAGTCATTTGCATGCTCAGGGGCAGACTGTACCATGAGAACAGACATGAAAAGGTGTGTGTGTGTGTGTGTGTGTGTGAGAGAGAGAGAGAGAGAGAGAGAGAGAGAGAGTGGGCATGTTTGTGTGTGGGGGTGTGGGTGTGTGTATCTGCATGTGTGCACAAGTGCGCATGCGCATACGTGTGCTACGCGTGTGCTACATGTGTGCCAACACAGCATGCACACACATAAAACCACACACTCACACACACACACACACACACACACACACCACAGCCTCTGAACTCTCACCACTGCCTCTCTCTCTCTCTCCCTCCATCTTTCTTCATTCTTCTCTTTTTTGCTTGCAGGGCGCCACCATCAGTCGTTCAGAGATGCCAGTGGGAGAGTGAGAGAGTGTGGTTCTTGGGAGGAGGGGCTGGTCCACCATCACTACCACCCACCCACCTCCTCCTCCAGCCTCCCTCCATCACTGCTCGCATGTGTAGCCTGTCCCCCAACCCCTCCCTCCGCCTCTGCCTGCCTGCCTGCCCTCTCCTGCGTATCACAAGATGCAGCCTGCGCCACCATCTTATGAGAATGCCTGGCATAAAATGGAAGTGGGGGGAAAACACGAAAGGAGGTATGGACAACAACACCCCCACCACCACCACCACCACCACCCACCCACACACACACACTCACACGCACTCTCTCACACACACTCTCTCTCTCTCTCACACACACACACACACTCTCTCTCACACATACACACACACACACACACACACACACACACACACACACACACATCTCTCACACACACACACACCACAGCCTCTGAACTCTCACCACTGCCTCTCTCTCTCTCTCACACACACACACACCACAGCCTCTGAACTCTCACCACTGCCTCTCTCTCTCTCTCACACACACACACACCACAGCCTCTGAACTCTCACCACTGCCTCTCTCTCTCTCTCACACACATAAAACTCACACTCACACACACACACACACACACACACACACCACAGCCTCTTGAACTTCACCACTGCCTCTCCCTCCCTCCATCTTTCTTCATTCTTTTTTTGCTTGCAGGGCCACCATCAGTCGCTCAGAGATGCCAGTGGGAGTGAGAGAGTGTGGTTCCTGGGAGGGGGGGGCTGGTCCACCATCACTACCACCTTCCACCCACCTCCTCCTCCTCCAGCCTCCCTCCATCACTGCTCGCATGTGTAGCCTGTCCCCCAACCCCTCCCCTCCCTTCTGCCTGCCTGCCTGCTCCCTCTCCTAAGTGATCACAAGATGCAGCCTGCGCCACCATCTTATGAGAATGCCTGGCATGTAAATGGAAGTGGGAAAACACCTAAAGGAGGTATGGACAACAACACCCCCACCACCACCACCACCACCACCACCCCCCCACACACACACTCACACGACTCTCACACACACACTCTCACACACACACACACACACTCTCTCACACATACACACACACACACACACACACACACACACATACACACACACATCCTTACCCTTCATCACTATTCCCCCTCGTAGTGCACCAACCTCTCCTTGCATCCTTCTGCTCTTTCTCTCTTTGCCTCTCTTTTCTTTCTTTCCCTCGCTCTTTCTCCCAGTCCTGGCGGAGGTCTTCGTTAATTACGGCAGATGTGTTTGTTAATTATGCGGCGATCAGGTGATGCGGCGGCAGACGAGGGACGAGGGGGGGGGTGGCGTTTTTGTACTCGTTCGCATTAAATCACTCTGTTTTTCACTGAAGCCCTTCTGGGGAGGCGTACGTAGGCATCTGCACCATAGCTAGCGCCGGGTGAGGAGGAGCAGCCCTGGCCTCCTCACATACATGCCCAAGATGGCTCTCGCTGCCATTTTGGAAGTAAAGAGGGAGGGGAAAATACAAAGGCAATGAATTAGCACAGAATGCAAATTAAAGGCGTACCCTGCCTGCGCGAAACATAAGCCCTGCTTCCTGTACAAATGCGTCATCCGCTCTTTGCATTAATTATATAACACTCACTGTTCAGGCTGTTATGGCTAAACTATCATTAGCAGTGCCTAGATTTATACGTGCAATATAATTACAATCATATTTAATGGCTTCCTTATATGGGCATGCTCATGTGTGCCAAAGGCGTGTGTGTGTGTGTGTGTGGTGGGGGGGTATTTAACATGAGGAATGATGGAGTGGTCGGTGCTTGCCTTCGATAAAGAAATCAAAAAAGTTAAGAGATGGCAAACATCCAATAAAGAAAGAAAGAGGGAGAATGATTGATTGAGAAAGAGAGAGGGAGAGAGAGAGAGTGACAAAAGAGTAAGAGAGAAGAGGACCAAGGCAGAGGGGAAGAGGGAGAAAGACAGAGACAGACAGACAGAGAGATGGAGATAGAGGGAGAGGGAGGGAAAGAGGGGAGAAGAGGAGGAGGAGGAGGATGGGGGTGTGGATAGTGGCGTTTCAATAGCGCAGGACTCTCTTTGTGTGTCTGGTGGAGTTTTGGGGGGAGCCAGAGCCCAGACAAGTCCAGCATTGTTCTCCTTGGCAAGCTTGTTGTGTCCCTCCATTATTTAGGCCAGGGAGCTATAAGTTGGAAAACCGCTTAACCAAAACACCAATTAGAGCCGGCTGGGCGCGATTAACTAAGGGAGCCTGTAAACAATGTGGACCATTGTCCCAGCCACACTGAAAAAACTCCTTTTGTTTGTGTGTCTTCTCTAGAGGTCGCGACAATGCAGGCAACCTCCTGTTTACGCAGGGGATAGCAGAGGGCCACACTAGCAGTGAGAGCTGTGAAGTTCTCAGGGTGGACATTGAGGGTGGACGCTGTCCATCCAAGCTAGTCCTTTTTTGGTCCCCTCTGACAAATGTTGTGTAATCATCTAAAATGAAAACAAGAAATGGTATGGGCCAGAATATATTACCCCATTTCAATCAAAGAAGTTGTTTCAACTCTAGAGAAGTCAGTCAAGAAATACCAAGATTTAGTTCTCATTGAAGGTTCTTAAGGCGCTTGTTCTGTTTGTTTAGTAGTGTTTATTTGTTTGTTTTTAGGACAAGCTACATCATGAAGTTGCATCTTCTTTTAAAGCCAGTGGCACTATGCTCAGCACAGGTGCATCAGTGCCCGTGGGCTACATTTGACATCAGTGGCCCTAAGGCTGTGTGTTCTACACTTGGTCCACGTAAACAGGTGCTAAATTGAAAATGAGGTTAGCTGAGAGGGCCTCTGAAAATTATGCAGAAAAGTGGGGGGTGATGGGTGGGAAGAGAGGGAAAAACAATACAAATTGTAGACAGTGGAGGGGCTGGCGCTTGTAATGAGACAAGTACTCTGGGAGGGTGATCAGGGGGTTGGAGGCATGGCAGCTTGTGTCTGGGTGTGTGTGTGTGTGTGTCTTTGTGTGTGTGTGTCTGTGTGCAGACAGGAGAGTGTCTGCCCCCTGCAAACACACACACACACACACATTACACATCACACATAGACATAACCACCCCACACACACTCACACACACATACACCCACCCCCACCCTACTGCTAGCCTTGCAGGGAGAGCAGCTGGGCCTCTCAGCCTCTATGCAGGCTCTGGTCCTGGGAACTCCACTGGCGTGCTCCCCCAAAAAGCTGGCACCAGGGGCCCTCCAGTCTGTCTGGGTCTGGGTCTGAAGGCTGGGACTGGGGTACCCCCAAGCACCCCCACCGACCCCACAACACCACACAACCTCCCCCCTAACCACCATAACCACCACCACCCCCCCGTCTCAACACCCTGCCAACCCACCCCTCCTCCCCTCCCCTTCCCTCCCCTCTCTAGTGACGCTGGGGGCCTGGGAAGGACTTCAAGTTCACGGCCAGACCTCATGTTGCGCTGACAGGCCGACTGTTTGCACAATTCAGCTCCTCATTCAGCTCTGAAGGGAGCGGGGACAGAAGGGGGGAGGTGGCTGGGGTGTCAGAATGGAGGGGGTGTGGAGGAGGAGAAGGGCTGTGGGGGGGCAGTTTTCAGGAGACACAGTAGCACTGTGATGACTATTCATTCTCAGTAGACAAGTGAAGTGAGAGAGGGAGCAAGAAAAAGACAGAGAGAGAGAGAGAGGAAAGAAGAAGGGGTAGTTGAAAAGACTAAAGGGGAGGTGGGATAGGAGGAAGAGAGAGAGAGAGAGAAAAAGAGAGAGGGAGTGAAGGGGTGATAGCATAAATAAAAGTGCGATTCTATGCACCAAGTTTGCGGTGACACGCTTGTGCACACCAAACACCCCTGAAAGATTTCTAAGGCGACTCTTTTCTTGCCGGCCACCTCCCGTTGCCCAGTTGCCCCTGTCCCCACACACACTCTCTCTCTCACTCTCTCTCACACTCTCTCTCTCACTCTCTCTCTCACTCTCTCTCTCTTCCCCGGGACACGTGCTGTGGCTGTAAATTCAGTATTAACTGGCTCTCTCAGCACGAGCCTCTCCAAAGCAAACAAAACACATTGCGTGCTTTTGTTTACTTTTTTTTCCGTCAAAGCTGCCACCAATCATCCCTTGCGCTCCATTGTGGCTTTGGAAGCTCCTCCGCCATCCCTCAAACCTCACCTCCGCCCATGGGCCCTTATCTTACTTCTTCACTCTTTTGTCTGTCGGCAGGTTTTGCTCACACGCAAGAGAGACATTAAATTTGATGGCAAAAGAACACAATTTTTGAGGAAAAATGACGAGAGCGCAGACAACAGTGAATGTTTGAGCTGGGCTCCTGGGCTACCCCTGACCCTAATATCTTAAGTTGCTTGTCTGGGCTCTGAGGACTTCTCCTCTCTTCTGAAGTCTCCCCCTTCTCCTCCTCCTCCTCCTCCTCCTCAGCAGCTTAGGGTGGGTCACATGCTTTCTCTTTGCGTTCAGCGCCACAACGTACCAAGCTCCCCGCGAGGGGCTTTCAACTTCGCCCTCAATCCTTTGGCACCTGGCTCCCTTGTGCACGAGTGCTTCGCATCAGCCTGTGTGTGTGTGGGTGTGTATGTGTGTGTTCAAGGTTGTCGCTCCTTGTGTGTTTATAACAGTGAGCAATGCCCAATAGCACAGGATGTAGCTTCCATGGTTTCTTGATGCTTGATGGTTCTCTGCATATCTTCATTGCCCTTAAACATGTCTTTTCTTCTTCCTCTTGTCTTCCAGGTAAAACACTGCAAAAAAAGAGGACAGATTGATCAGAAAACGAAAACTGACCGACTCTCCCCGACAGACACAAATATGGCCACAAGCACTTACACAATGGAACGCACGTTATCTATCGTCTACTCATTTTGTGCCCCAACACCCGATCCCAAAAGCACTTTACATGTTGCATCGTCTGTTTACGTTTCACGTGCTCTTTGGTGGCAGTCGGCCATTTATGTCTGATGAGAGGACACTACATAACGCTGTGATTGCCTTCGCTGTCTTCCAGTGGAGGTATAGAACCGCTCCGGGCTCGTAAACCTGTTCCAGTCTGTCTGGTGCTTCTGTGCGGCTGTGGCATCGCCGACTGAGCCTCAGAAGATAGGACACACACCTGGAGTACATCTGTCTGTCTCACCAGTAGACTCTGCAGAACAACACACAGCACTATCACAGCTGTTTACAATCTATACGAGAGACTTGTGCAATGCATTAATTGCATATGTATATTCTGAAACTTTTTTTTTTTTTTTTAAATGTATGTGGAATTGCTTAAGATGAGCGATTGTTTTTAATATGCACTAAATGTACAGTATAGCAGGGTATTTGTTGTTTGCTAACCTACACTAATAGGAATGTTTGTTTTGCTTAATTCATATATAGGGTACTTTAATCATGTTAACCTGAAGGATTTGGTAGTGTATACCATGTAGACAGCTGGTATAGTGGACCTCCTTTTTTATTACTTTTTTTTTTTGTAGAAATAATTTAGTGCTGAGCATGTGTTTGAATGTGTGTAAGACCCACGGCAGCAGTGAAGCCAACTGCACTGTGATTGGACAGCTCCATGTGTGGACACACACGCTGGTGAAGGAGAGAGCTGTTGTCTTTATTCTCTATGCAACTCCACAGGGCTCGCAATCAACTGGAACATGCACCTTTTGCACTAGCAAATACTGAAAAGTCTATCCTCTTATGCATGCTTTGATGGAAATAGTGTGTGTGTGTGTGTGTGTGTGTGTGTGTGTGTGTGTGTGTGTGTGTGTGTGTGTGTGTGTGTGTGTGTGTGTGTGTGCATGAACCAGCAATGTTTTTCTCAATTTTATGTTTCCATCTCGGGTAGTGGCAAATTTTTATTTAATCAATCATGATTTGATCTATGCAATTATAATCTATCCATTTGTGCATTTAATGTTTTAATGGGACTATCAAGACTTTTGGGGACATTGTCTATTGTCCTTGTCAATCTTTTTTTTTCATGGCAATCAAAATAAACAATCTTTTTGACAACTGTCAAGTAAATCATCTTTGTATGTATGCAAGCCACATTTTGTGGTCTCAGTTGGTTGCAGTCCCTCTGAATTATATATGAAAATAATCTATGCAAAATGTATGCAAAAATTGTACTGTTATAAAATGTTACTGTGAATTTGCACTAGCTCTGTGTTTACCATAATGTGCCTTTGACTAACAGTGTCCTGTTATGGATTAAAAAATAAACGTTTACATTGAAAACAAACACACATACTTGTTCTTTACTATTTTTCTGCTGTAAGTGATAAGCATTAGGCAAATGAACATCCTCTACATATTTTAATTCCCCACTGTGTCATATCTAAATAGAATGAGAGCAGATCCAAATTGGATCATATCAAAGGCTCTGTATTTAAAGGAACACATGAGTTTAAAATTGTTTATTTGTTTGTTAAATATGAATACTTTGTATCTGTTGGTGATACATCGGTCCAGATTACGGTGCATTTTACACAAAACAAACAAACAAATAAAACAATACTTGAAAGTGAATGTGGCAGAACATGTAGAGGGTATGCAACACAAACAGTTGCTATTGCAGGCTTTTATTATGAGTGAAAACTCCTAGATTAATACAGAATTTTCTAGAGGACTGGAATATTGTCCAACAACAACACTTGTTTCAAATTAGACAACCACTTTAATAAAAAGAAATGGATAATGTTCAGAAGAAATAATAGTGTAAACAGTATCATGGATCATTGCTTTTTCTTTATTATATATTTGTATTTCAACACAAAATAGCTCCCTAGTTGATACATTTTTGTTACATTCTTTGAGAAAATATAATGTTTAAGGAACTGAAGAAGTCAGCAGGAATATTAGTCATTGATGTAAATGGTGTATAAATATCTGGACGTGCAACCAGGATTGAGATCAACATCCAAATATTTGTGAATGACTGCTTACACACACACATACACAGCACGGCAGGTTTACTGAGACCCTAAATAGAACACATATCAGTCACGATACCTGGTAACATAAGATAATAATTTGGATAATAATCTTTTAATTCTAAATCTGAGACATATGATCCAGACAATAACTCTTTGTCTCAGCACATGAGCGGTCTCACCGCTGAAATCCCCGCTGCTCTCAGAGGTTTACAGGACGTGCAAATGTTGTTTGCACCTCATAAAACGAATTGCTGCCCAAATGAACATCACTCCTGTGCAAACATAGCGGCGCCCTTATTACCGCCAGCAGGTCAGAGTCACATTATGTCCAGGGCATTAGAGCCCTGGACGCGCGCGGAGCCCTTTGTGACATCTTCCCTCACACAGTGTTTCTTGGCTTGCATGATGCCCCCCATAATCTGATTCACAGTTCTGTCAGGCTGCCAAAAGACAAGTTGCATTAGCTTACTGGAGGAGGAGGTAATGAACTGAGCTGATATTAAACACGTTTGTGTAGCGCTGCACAACGGCCCTGTTGTGGGAGAGAGGAGCGGGATTAGATTTGGCTGGCCGCACGGCTCAAGGCTGGGTCAAGGCTGGGTCGGGGCCACCAAGTTCGTCTGTCGTCAGCTCGAAGCCTCTGTCTCTCTCTCTCACCGCTGGTGTCTCAAGGCAAAAAGAGAGAGCCTCTGCGGTGTGGTAATAAATATGACCAACACATCAGAGTGGAGATGCAGTGTGAGCGGATCACGTGCTGGTGCAAAGGAAATGCAGTGTATGGATCAGAGTGGAGATGCAGTGTGAGCGGATCACGTGCTGGTGCATAGGAAATGCAGTGTATGGATTAGGATAGATTGACACGGCACACTGTGGTGTTTTTTGGCTCCATGTGATTTCATCACATGACATGTGCGATGGCGAGTGCAGAGGACTATGGGACTGAGCGGCAGAATAGAAACACTTTCGGGCGATTCAGGGGAAGGCTGCGGATTTTGGTGGCGATCCAAATGGGCGGAGACACAGGCAGGTGCTGTCCCCCCCACCCCTTCTCCTGCGCATCATTAACATGCAGGACTGTGTTTGTAGGGAGTCCATTATTGTTCGTTGTGGAGGGAAGTGTACTCTCGCCCTGTTTACCAGTTGCCAGGACACAGGGATCGGGGGTGAGCATCCAGAGCCCCCGACTCAGCCAGCCAGTGCCAAAAAAGTCTGCTCGAAACTATCCATCTATTTCACAGTGTGCACTTTCTTTTTTTCCGATTTCACTACGGTGCTTGCGATGAGTGTGCACCCATCGTGGGTTCTGAGATGGTGTAGGTCTGCCAGATCCGGTCCAGACCAGAGCTGCGTCCGTGCCAGCGTCGGCAGCCACGTGGGCAAAACCCAATCACTGCGCTGATGACGTCAACTCTGAGATCCGATGTCAGTGGAAAACGCAGAATTATTACTGTTTAATCAAGAGTGCGCTCCTTTGTACAAACAAGGCCTCAGTTATCGAGGCTTCAGCCATCATGGACCCTTACAGTCAGGAGTGGAATGAGTGGACTGACCGCTACATGGCCTATGTACTGCACTGTACCAGTGTACCAATGATTGAGAAATTGAGCTCGGAGGCAGCAGAGGCAGTGTCTGCCCACTCTGTACCTCCCCTGAAGGACAAACTTAACAGGAAACTCCAGCCATTCATCTCCACACACACACACACACACACACACACACACACACACATGCAGTCACAAATCAGATCATCAAATGGGCCATTTGAAAACCATTTTAATTCAAGTGTGCAGTCCCCACAGGCATTTGTATAGAGATAAGTCCTGGTTGAACTTGAAGATAAATTCACACAGATGAAACGCATGTGAGGGGTCTGACAAACAAACGTTTCACCTTGATTTTTCCACATGGATCCTGTTGCCAGAGGACAAAAGGGAAAGATACTGTCTGGCAGGGGAGACTAAAGATGATGATGCAGTACTGTATATAGCAGGCTTATCTCAGTATGTGGGGTACACCTGCAAGGCCATGCAAACACACACGCATTGACATATAGACACACACACAACCTCTCACACATATGACACAACCTACCAGATTTAATGGACATATCAATCATATGCAAAGGAGGCAGAAGGGTATACTGTGTGTGTGTAGAGAGAGAGAGAGAGAGAGAGAGAGAGAGAGAGAGAGAGAGAGAGAGTCTGCATGCGGGTGGGACAGGAAAAGTGTGTGTGTGTGTGTGTGTGTGTGTGTGTGTGTGTGTGTGTGTGTATGTGTGTGTGCGTGTGTGCGTGTACATATGTTACTCGAGTGCACCAAAAGCAAACGCCATGAGAAGCGTTTCCAGACATTTCCAGCCCCTTTGGTGAGACACCCATCACCCCTCTCCCAGTCCCACCAGTTCCCATGTCACCTCTCTTCTCTATGTCCCACATGCTTAAATATCAATTACCATCTTGTGTCTGAAGTGCACATCCTGCCCCCCTACCCATAATCCAACCCCCTAAACTTTCAATATACACTATCAATAGTGCTGATTATTCCCCAGAGCATACAGTATGCTAAGATTAGAATAGATACTAAAATAGTGTAATGTGATTGTGATAATAGCTAAATATTATAGTATAAATTATATTATAAAAGAGGCGTCAGCATAACGCACTAACACTAATGATAGATGGTCACATACAGTATCAGTGATTACACTTAGCAACTCAGGAAGGGTTTATACATTTTACTTGCCTTTGTAGATTATGCACAGAACAGTCTGTATATTCAATCTGTGGTATGAGGGTTCTGTTTTTTCAAGTATTCCAACCACTATTTCTTTAAAAAAAAAAAAAGAAAGAAATCATTGTAGACATAATATTTAATGTGCCTTTTAGATAGATGTACTTTATTGATCACTAGGGGAAATTCAAGGTCACAGTAGCATACAGATACACATTCAATAACAGCAGAAAAAAATGAGTATTTTAATGAGTGCTGCAACAAAACAGATCAAAGGTAACGTTAAGCCAAGAGAAGGCCTAATTTTGATAATTGTGTTGCGCATTGCATTCTTTTCTAAGTCCTTTTTTTTAATCGTTGTATTATCCACTCTTGATTGAAATGCAATGGAGGGTTCACTGCCTGGCAATGGTTTGTTGATGTGGCCAACTCCCATCAGGTAAAAACAAAAGGCATAAATCTGGGGGATCGGGGGGTCTGTGGGAACGGCCTGCCAACATCCACCGTATTAGCATTCTGGGAAAACAACCTGCCCCACAGGGCGTTCACATGGACGCGACAGGCCCCTGGAACAGCCTGGGAGGCAACGAGAGAGAAGGCCCCACTGAACAGAGGAGGAAAGATAGATGGAGAGAAAGAGTGAGAGAGGGAAAGAGAGAGAGAGAGAGGCGCGAAGAGTTAATGCCGACAGCTCAACAAAGGGCAGCCACGCCAGCGGGGAGAAGAGGAGCAAGGGAAAAGGGCGAAGGTCAAGGAGACCTTGGGGGGTTCAAGTTCAAGGCGATTGTCACTGTCTGGCATTTTAACACCCGTCCCACTTCATGGCCCTCGACAACATGAAGAGCACCCGCACGCACGCACACACACACACGCACGCACGCACGTGCACACACACACACACACACACACACACACACACACACACACACACACATAGAATGTATTCTTTTGTCCGTCGCCATAGAATCATGGGGCTGCACCACTGTCTGCATATTAAGTTGCATCTCCGACTATGGTCGCGATGCTGGAGTGGAGAAATGTTCAGAGGCCTCTCTCAGACAAGAGTCGAGGAATTTCAGACGTCTAGGAGAGATTTCAATGCAAAACAGGGAGACGTTGGAGACTTTGGAGACATCTGGAGACGTTGCATCAAACAGATTAACATTTCAATTAAGTTTTACACATTATTGTGGCGACTATTTACATACTCCCAAAATAAGTAGAATAAATTTGGTAAGGCGCCATTTGTAATCAGGAAGTCTGACTGGAGGTGGCCTGTTTAATTACATTGCTATTTCATCTCTTAGTGTTGGAATGTTTGACCTTGATTTACGTCACTTGATCTACATAATATATCTTAGAGTATGAAAAGCCATTTCAATACTCATACCCACCCAGATAAAATAGGATTTCTTTCTAATTGTGGTGAGTGAACAGGATTGCTATTTGCTGGTAAAATATTGGCAAATCAGGCAAAACCAGCATGAATGCAGTACCTCACGTCTCATCTGGATCCAACCGGTTGAGTCAGTGGCAGTACAAGAAGTAGAAGAAGTTGTAACTCCAATATTGGAAATGTCCTACACATTTGTCTTTCAGTGTAAGAGGTCCTAACCATAAACTTGGCAGCCATCTTGAGATGATCTCCTCATAACTCCACCAGGCCCTCTCGATGTGCTGAGTGTGGCAACCTGTATCTGCATTGACGAATGCTTGACTGTGTTGACTTGTTCACTGTGTAATGATTATACCCCAGTGCAGGCAGTACCTGGCGATAGGTTCGCCATTCATCACTTAAAACTGAAGTCCCTCTTCTAATATGGTGGACGATGTGAGGTAGAAAGTAGGAAGCTACCGCACACTGTCTTCATTTGCAATTGTACTGTTTTTTTATTGCAACGTTTCGGTCAGATGACCATCATCAGGCAATTTTTCGATGGACGATGTGAGGTACCAGATGTTTTGATGACAACAATACTGAATGCTTTTTTGTGATGTTTTTCACATATAAGCATCACCGATAGAAAATGATGGGGCACACCTTTGTCTTTCCCTAACTCCTGCTGTAGACCCAGGAAGTCTGCCCAAAAGCGAACCAAAATGGCCAGAAGTGAAGTTTAGCATCCAGACTCAAAAACGTAGATGTTGGAGGTACCATTGCAATGTAGCGTCTGGCTCTATGTCTGAGCACATTATGTCAACCTCGCCACTAACATGTGGCCAAAGTCATTCTTTTTGTTTGTATGTAAACCTCCAACACAATACATTACTCTGCGTTTGTCCCAGCAGTAAACACTATGTGGTTAGTCTGATGGTACCTTGTCTTAATGATGTGTGTGTGTGTACTATGGTGAAGTAGATAGATAGATAGATAGATAAATACTTTATTGATCCCCAAGGGGAAATTCAAGAAAGTGCAGTATACTAAGGAGTTTCTCCTTCACTGGGGTGTATCAAGGGGGAGTGCATGGGCAGTATTTGAACACATCACATGCATCGAGAGAGAGGAGAAAAATAGACATGGGCGACAGATTCAAACACTTAGACAGGCACACAGATTCAAAGACGTACTTCATGGCTGCTGCGTGTTGGACTGGTGCCATGCTCCACCTCTGTCTCTCTCTCTCTCTCTCTCTCTCTTTCTCTCTCTCTCTCTCTTTCTCTCTAGCTTTCAGGCTGGCTCTCGGTTGCCTTGGCAACTGGCTCAGAGTGTGATGGCACACACACACACACCCACACACACACACACACACACACACACATTCCCTCCCCTCCTCACACACTCACCAACCTGAACTGTGAAGATTCCGGAAAGCGACATCACTAACGACAACCTTTGTTTCACAGTCGTCCTTAAATTGGTGGTGTGACAAACCGGAAACCATAAGCACACACACTGCAGATTTGACAGACTGGGTTATATATATATGCCCACATTTAGCCACACAGATCATTCGCCATGCTTGGATTGCATCATAACAGTAATTAACAATGGCGAAAATGTTTTCATTTACTGGAGATGGCCACATTATATGGGGATATATAATGTTTCACATTTTCTCTCATATATTAAAGGAAAATAAAAAGCCATACCATTGACGAGGCAAATTTGGTATTTGGTCAGTCAGGTAAAACAGCATAAGGTGATACAAGTTGCACCAAAAAAGACATATGAGATTAGTGTTTTCTTTAATGATGCTGTCATGACAGACTAAACTAGATCACTTTTCTCCACTTACATTTCCCTCTAGAATCGAATCATTGCATTTTCTAATAACATTTCACTTAAATATTGGATCAAATTTTCACATTTTCTTGACCCATTTTTCCTCAGCAGAGTATCCTCACAATTTCCCTGCTTCTTCTGCAACCTCCAATTAAAATGAATCAGGATGCTTCACAGTTCTGTGAAAAGGTGCAACCTCCAAGCACCTACAGCAAATGTAGGAAAGGAACCTTTTGACATCAAATTATTAATATTGCATTCTGCTGAGGACTGGAAATAGATTCAACAACACCGCAAAATACCTACCTTTGAGTGCCCATCTATTTGGTTGGATGTTCCAAATGTAACTTTTTGAACATTTTTTATTATAAATAGTGTTTCAAGATTTTAAGTAACTTAAGGTGACTGAAGTTCTGAATTGAATGTGTTGAATGCTGGCTCCATGCTTATGTATTCAATTCAATTGTAGCCTAAGCATGCGCCTAAATATTGTTGCGGCAGACAGAGCTGTTAAATTCATTAAACATGCCATCCACTGGATCTCTATTGTGACACGCAGGGCCAGCGTCAGGGAACAAAATGCACTCTTGGTTTCTTTTGTTTGGGACACACCGAGGCTTCCTACCTGAGGGCAATGTGAATGGGCAGGGTGCAGGCTAGCAAGCTGACCATTGTTGAAGCTCCCTCCTCAGCCATATGACAAGAGAGGTCAAGGCCAAAACAAGCTCCACTTGACCTCTGCGACCCTGGGAGGAGTGGCGTCAGGAAGTGGTCAGACACAGAGTGTAAGGGCCCTGCTTTATAGACAGAGGTGGGGGGGTGGGCTGGTCAATTGACCCCCGTGTGTGCAACAGACATCTGGGGGGCGGAATAATGACCAGCACCTCATACTGTCTGAATGGACACTCCAGTTTGTCTGCGGTTGGACAATGACTAATTAGAGGAAGTTCCGGCCATTAACAAGCCACACACAACATCTCTATGCTGGGCTGACATACTTCAACACTTGCTGGAGCTGAGAGACAGGCCAGGACGGACTGAGAGACTGAGAGTTGAGTGATGTCTGTAGTGCTCAAGAAGAGTACTGCACTTAGTGCTTAGTGATTCTGTTTTTCTTTTTTCAAAGGTGACACACTGCTTTGTAACTGCTTGAGGAGGGTTATCTTAATTATTTCGGTCCAACAGTAACTTGAGTGACCACTGAAACAGGGATTCTGAATGAAAGGATCTCACAAAATGTGAATGTGAATTTGTTAATGTTGTGAGTTTTTTCAAAGAAATAATTCAAAAAAGGGTAACACTTTACGGTAAGAGTACATGAATTCATTCATGATTTATGCATTACTTTATTCCTTTATAATTCATCAGGAATTGACGTGCGTTCATAGCCTCTCACTCATGATATCATGCATGAACAACACATCAGCTAAAGCATAAAGTACGGTGGGTACATCATTTCGATTTATGATTTCTTAAGCATGATCATTATGATTACATGAATTTAAGGTTAATTGCTCATGAGTTCATCATGTCTGTGGCCCCTCAAATAAAAAGTTGTGAATTATGAAAAGACTATGATCTCATGTTAATTCATGATGATTCATGAGATAATTATGAATAAAGTAATACATAAATCATGAATTAATTCATGATAATTAATCTACCCTCACTGTAAAGTGTTACCAAAAAAAAGATTTTTACTGTATTGTATAATGGAGTGAAAACCCTGTTTAATCACTTAGAATAAGTTTAAGCAAACTATTTCAATAAATAACCAATTACTCTACAGTTTTTTTTATATAAAGACACATCATTTGGAAGTAAGCACTAAGCTACATGGTGTTTTTGTAGACCAAATCTAAATCTGCCATGTAGAATAAAACACAACTTTGACTTCCTTGTGTCTTACAACCAGCTTTAGACTTAAGTTAAGACACAAAGTTACAAGTAATAAGTATAGCCCATGGTTAGATGATGATCAGTCTGATAATGATCTGTCTCTGGGCTCATCACATTACTCAACCAAGCATTTACTAATTAGTTTCCAAGAGTTACCACAGACAGAAATTAGAATATTTTTGTTAACAACAACAAAACATTTTCTGCGAATGGTCTGCAGCATTAGGTCTCTGTGTGCATTAACTTACGGTGGCATGTGTCTGGGAATTAAAATAAAAGTCCCCTCTCTGTAATGATGGAGGTACGCTGGATGCCATTGAAGTTGGCTGAATCGGTGGGCAACTAGTCACTAATGGAGACCCTAATATATCACATACGGTTTCAGGATTAGCCCTCTGAGACACCAAAAAGGCGCAGACATGCAAACGCATAAAACACGGCGGGCCCGAGGACAGGGTCCCCCCACTCACAATGACACTTTTAGAAGTTGGAGCTCTTAATTAGAATGCAGACAGGGAGGGGCAAGGGACAGGCAAAGAAAGGCAAATAAGACCAGGTCCTTCAGACAGACTGGCCAGGATTGTGGGAGTGTGTGTGTGTGTGTGTGTGTGTGTGTGTGTGTGTGTGTGTGTGTGTGTGTGTGTGTGTGTCTGCTGTGTGTGAAGGGGCTGATGCCTGGGAATTGACTTTGGTATTAAACGCCTTGACTGGGATAACTCCTCGCACGCACGCACGCACGCACACACACACACACACACACACACACACATACACACACACACACACACACACACACACACACGCACACACAAACACAAATGTAAGCACGCATGTACACAAACACCCTTGCGTACAAACACACTCACTCATCATCACGCACTGCCACACAAGTGAATGAGCACAAGTGACTGCACACACATCCACAAGCACCCACTGACTGATGGGAGTTTGGGGGGGAAACAGCTTGAGCCTCTGGGGCAATTTTCCGTCTGAGGCGCACAAAGAGGCAGGTCAGAGGGCAAATAAGTGCGCTGAGACAGGCCGCTTTCTCATGCTAATGGCCATGCCGCCACACCCTGACCACATAGCGCTGGTTTTGGGGTTCCATCTTTGGGGTTCTGGGTGGGTTCCACTCTTTCGCACCAGCACAGAGATGGAGACATGTGTAACTTGTTGAGTGACTGCTATAACTATGTCAAATGCTCATATTTTGGTTTGTTTCGGTGGAAAGCTATGAATGTTAGGACACCATTACATCCCCAGCTGGTGGCACTGAGTCCATGTTTTTTGCGTATCATTTATGAATGAAAACCATGTCTGTGGGATGGACTTATGGGACTGTGCAAAGTGCACAGCATAATGGACTGACTGTGCAAGCCACATAAGTATCATGTAACCTTCTGTACACAATATGAAAATAAATGGATTTGACACGCACAGCCTGACAACCCAAAAGACCAATCAGTCCTTGAGTAACTCTCAATTAATGGCATCCCAAAGAAATGGCGGCTATAGACTCGAGTCAGACGCAGTGGCGGTGGCGGGCATGGAGAAAAGGCGAATGCTAATCTAGTCCTTTTTCTAGTCCGCTGCTTTTGTGCGGGGGAAACTCCATCCACTCCACCTGCCCCTGACTGGAGAGACATAAAGAGCCTTCCACACTCCCACCAAAGAAAAGCCCCGTGCGGCGTACCCGACCCCACCACTCCCCCACCCCCACCCACACCCGCCCTGCTCTGCCCGCCCTGGCACCCTCGTCCCCACCCAATCTCTCTTCGTCGTCAGACACCAGCACCCTTCTGAGAAAGTCTGACTGCTGCAAGGGAGAGTCCCAACCCGACGACAACCCCCACTCTCCCACCCCTCAACGCACACACTCTCTCTCTCTCTCACACATGCACAGACTCTCTCTCTCTCTCTCTCTCTCTCACTCACACACACACACACACACACACACACACACACACACACACACACACACACTCCCACCACCCCGTGAGAGTGTTCCCCCACACAGACATGAAGAAGGGTGTGTGATATGCATCATGTCTAGCCAAGGGTTTTGTCATTTTTGTAGCTCGTCGTTGGGAGGGGGTCTCTACGTACAGTGGTGGGAAGTTGAGGGTGTTTCCTTCAAGCCATGACATTCTAACATAGACACAAGAATGTTGGTGTGTGTGAGAGAGTGCATGTGTGTTTGTGTTTCTGAATCTGGCTGGGATGTGATGTAACAACATGCTGGAATTCTGAATTTTTAATTTTAAATTCATTCTATTCTAAATATTGTGTTTGTGGGACTGGGGTTTCATGGGTAAATTATGTTGCATGCATGGAGTGCATTAGTTTGTGGAGATAGTATCATTATAGCATTGTGCATAGCACCATTCCTTTTCTAAATTGCATCTAGCAGTGTTTTGATGTTCACTGTTTCAGAGCAAAATGCATCGTTCCAAGACCTTAAAGTTGTAGGCTATGTGATAGTTGTCACCGTGCCTGAATGAAAACGTATCAGGTAGTTTTAAGGCAGTCCCAAATGTAGGCTTACATTTGAACATAGAGGCTGACAAGATTTCTTAATGATATTACAATATGACGAAACAAATGTACCAACAAGTGCATGTCCATACAAGGACATGGAAGCAACTGTATAACCCATGTAATTGATATAAAAACATAATAATCTCCACATTTCCTCACACTGAACTATGACCTTTTAGGAAAACTTTCTCATTTTTCCACGGCTAACTAACTCATACCATTTGTCAAGCATGTTGTGTTGCTAGAATAATAATAACAAACTGCTTATGTCGGAGACAAGGGTTAGTTCTGATAGAGACTTGGAGCGTGACAGTGTGTGAAATCAACATGAATCAAGACCAAGCAACTGCCACAGGTCGCGTTTGAAAAAGGACAAAGCCGTATTTATTAGATGTTGACCCAATAAAGCAAAATGTTGCAAATGTCGAAGTTTGCAAATTCGACCTAATAGATTGTAACATAAGAAAACTGTTTTTCCGCAAGGCCCTTCTGGAGTTATTTATTCTAGCCTACTGGTCATCTTTGTGGTCATGATATCAATAGGTGCCTTGTTTTGCTTATTTTGGTCGGTTTTCGTATTATTAACAGACCATTTCGATTATGCAAGAACATCCCTGTAGAATATTTTTTCAAGCATAAAATGCATGAAATTATGTAATTACTGCAGAGAGTTCTAACCTCTTGCTCACATTCTCACTCTTCGCAATTGTCTTTGCCTTATCCATCTGCTATTATGTAGTCACGCCCTCTTCCGGAGGCTTGAAACATCACGTTTTCATTTAAAAGAAATACGCAAATTGCGTAGAATATTAAATTAAAGGCACAGTATCTTGCACACATACACATTCGTGTCATAGGCCTATATCCTCTTATTTTCTTAATAGAGAAATAGATGAATTTGGTAAAAATGTTTACACAACATGTGTTGAGTGACTGTCCATCTTCATACAGGTCAAGCAAAATAGGCTAAGAACTTATATTAATATGAATAGGCCTACTATACAAAATACTAAATATAATGTCTTTTTATTACAAATATCTTTATGTGAACTTCAGTAAAATGCAGTTCATGGTGAATTGGTAAATTATTAAATAAACTGAGATATAGATGTAGCTATGTATTGAATCCATTTAATGTTTCCTGACCAGACCAATATGAAGCATGAAGTGATGCAGGCCAAAATAATTTTCTCAAATTTGTATATCTTAAAAAAAAAGACGACTCACAGACAATGACCCAGATATCTTCAATTGATGGTCCATTTCCCACAAAACTTAATGTAGACTGTTGTAAGGTTCGTGTAGGCTAGTCTATTTCAATGAGGAATGGAGATCACTAGCCCGGGTCCCTTTTCAGTTCTGGAAAATGTGAACAAGCTCCCCTCCAGGCTTAGGAGTTCTATTCCCATGCCAAACTGCACTTGCTTTTCAGTCTCTACATACAAAAACGCCCATGACTAAATGAGAAACAGTAGGCTACCCAAGTAACTAAATATAAATGTGAACGATTATGTCCTGCACTCTGAATATTAGTTAGGCTATGATGAATTATTGTTTACATTGTCCATAGATGTTACTAGAGGCTGTTATTGTTCAATACAGGTATGCTTAAGTCTCAATAAGAAGACCGCGAAATATGTTGTATTGTTTACAAATGTCTGATCTAAAAAGTAAAGTATGCAGTTTTATTTTCTCTTTCGGTAAAAAAAAGAAAAAAAATACAACGTTTGGCGAATTTAATTGGTTTCCTTTTTAATTATTTTACTTGGGTTATATTTATAAAGAACATTTAGGTTTAACATAAACGTACACTGACATAAACACAGACTCGTTTTCCCATAGACTTAGGCCTATCTAAACGGCGAAGCTTTTCCTCACAGCATACAAACAGGCTTATTTGTTTTAAATGCATAATCACTCAGTATTTGTAAAAATGTTTCATTAAATTATGTATCTTTAAAATATCAATTTCTAAGTTCTTATCAGCTAAATTGCTTTATTGTGCGCCTTTCAATCCCCTTGACAAAAACTCAATACAGCCTACATAGCTCATAAGCGTCATTCCATTTGAGAGCGGAGTTTGTCAGACAGCCATCAATTTATAGCTGAGATCATGGTGCCAGACGCTGCTGGAATTTTGCACTGCGCGCCACGTTAAACGTTCACGTCTCGAACGCGGGCGCGCCTATAGGCCCACTTGCGCAGGCCCTTGTCTGACGAGGGGTGGTTAATGAGAGAAGACAAGCGGCTGACGGAGTGACGATAGGTAATTGGCATGCAGTCGTGGGAAACCGTAAACAAACAGCTGCCATTGGCATTTTGTTGTTTCTCATCCCTTTCTCATGAATAGAGCGTAAGTGGAACAGCAAACTGGCAGCTGGGAGCGGGAAAAACGGACGGATAACACGCCTACAGCTTATCCAGTTTTGTGCCACTATTAGACTGCAAATTATGGTTAGCAGCAACCAACCCCCAACTGCAACTTTCTTTGCATATTTTGCCCATTGAGTATGTTACTTTAATTTATTGTATGTTTCACATTTAAATGTAGACCTACATATTATTCAAGAAAATAAATGAATCCATTTTCCATAAATTCATCCATTTGCTCCAATCTATCAAAGGAGAAATGGGCTCATACATATTATGTACATCATCATACAGTATACTGACATAAAATATCTTTGTTTAATAACATCACTGCATGTTAAACAATAATTGTAAAAATGTATTCTAAAATGTATGCTGAGGTTAAAGGTTGATGGGCACCAGAATCATCATTCAAACATTCCCTTGAGTTTTCATTAAACAATCCATTCCAAGTAAAACATATTTTTAACATCCATGGCTTCAACAGACCTTGCCATCCTCCCTCTGGATCCCTGTTGAAGTGTGAAGCTTAATTATTTGTGTAGCCATTAGGTGTTTTGATGAACAAGATTCTAGAGTTGAATTTAGAATGAGAGCCAACAACATTTTCTGAAGGTGAATCTAGTCCACTGTGTTTCATTTTTGGAGGTCCCTTCTGGATCACAAACCGTTTTTTTTTTTTTTGGCTGTAAATCAATGTGGCAACAGGATTGGTCTCTCCATGCAACTTGGCATTGGATTTTTAGAATCAGAGTCCTTGTGTTTTTGTGAATGTGTGTGTGTGTGTGTGTGTGTGTGTGTGTGTGTGTGTGTGTGTGTGTGTGTGTGTGTGTGTGTGTGTGTGTGTGTGTGTGTGTGTGTGTGTGTGTGTGTGTCTGTGTGTGCTTCTCCATCCACTTTAAGATGTTCAAGGCGTCACCTCTGAGCCAAAGCAACTGCTCTGTGTGCCTCACAGGTGTCATTTAACCGCATCAAGACAGAGAAGCCTCGATAACAACAACACGTCGGAATGACAGACATAATGAATTCTAACAACGTATTAATGAATTGGTCATCATCCGCTTCTGACCTCAAAACTGATTTGTCTCCGTGGGGTGGGCTAGGGGAAGGGTCATAGGCTGGTGCTGAGGCTGGGGCTCTTGACTTATGACTGGCCCCCGAGGGAAGAGACCCCCAGGCCTTCTCACCCCCTCAGGGACCCATGTGACCTGCTTGTCCCTGTGTAGCGGGGGCAGGCCCTCAATTACCGGGGACCAAAGGTTATGTTATTTCTGACAAACATATGGCACCTCAAGGGTCTTTTTATGGGTCAAGACGAGAGGGGTCTTCCTAAGTGTAAACAAATTCATTGCTTTGTAAAGTATGACATAAGAGGTCAGTAAAGCCCGTGAAAAATTGAATATATGATTTTAATTGCTGCAAGGCTGAGCCAGTCAACAGAATTATAGCACAGAAAAATGACCAATACATAATATTTTATACATTCAACAATTGTATACAATTTTGCTCTTTTGCTATAAAAAAATGTGATTAGAAACATAACTGTTGTTAGCATTACCATCTCATTGGTGCAGTATGCAGTTTTGCAGTATGAACAATCGTTGACTATAAAAAATATTAGGGTCATTTAAAGGAATGTTGGGGAAATTGGGGACACTGTACAAATAATAGTATTTTATTTATCTTTAAAGCTCCCATGTATTGTTTAATTTGAACTATGCTGTATAAAGTCCTGTATCGTTGCTACAAATCGAATCATCACATGCACTACTTCAAAAGCTGCCAGTAGAATGGAATAAGACCAGTGAAAAGAAGGGGCTGTATGCACTTTGGATTTAGGCATGACTCCTACTCACCACCAATTTCTCCACGTAGCCCTGAAATTGCATCATTTGCAGTTGATTTCGGTATCTTCGCACGAGAACAAGGGGAGAAGGACTGGGCGAGCACAATTGGAGCAGTGAAGCATATTACGCGCATTCACTTCGCACTGGAGCTGTCCTTCACCAGTTTCCCCCTTTGATTTCTTTCAGTCACCGCATTGCTCCTCGGATGGTAATAATAGACTTGTCAATCAAATGTCCCCACCCCTGGAGTTAATTGGTGGAGAGCAAAGGGAGCCGCGTCTTGGATATTGCTCAGAAGTTTGGGTCGTCATTAGATCACTGGATGTTGAACCCCCTACCAACCACCCCCAAACCTTTAGAACCATACACACACACACACACACACACACACACACACACACACACACACACACACACACACACACACCATCCCCCTTGCCACTTCAGGCCCACCTTCCCACCTGTTCTCGTAGGGAACCCCCCCTCACAGCAAGGGGCCGGCTCCTCGTCCCCAGCGAGAGGCCTTGGAGAGGTCTGCTCACTCCTCCTCACACCACAGACCCCTCCAGGCAGCCATACATCTACGTCACACACCCAGTGTACAGACAAGCAGAGCTGACCAGAGTTCAAATGTATATGGTGGGTCACAGGTACCTAAAAGTGATCAGCAGATCTATTTCAAAATAATTGGTTATTACTTGTATATGATGGGATCAATGCCATGTCACTCATTAATCTTTGCCTGTAAGTTTATCACATTCAAAGGGTGATGTGCTTATCTTTCTATCAGTATTTTCTATCATTATTTTACCCAGAAAGAATCTTAATTTGTGACAATGTGCTGAGCCCAATTAATTTCATTAGATAAGAAATATTTATGTGCGAGTGATTATATTATATTTAGATGTTAATTACCAGGTAACCTATAGAGACCCCAGCATAGCTAAAATATTTCAAGTACTTCTTACTTGTTAAATAAGTATTAGGTGTATGTAGGAGAGTTATTTAATCTGTCATTAATTGTAATCATAAATCTTGAAATAGAGCGAAATTAATTTGAACTCTGGATGTCAGATCATCAGTGTCAAATGATTCATACTGCAGCACAATACAAAAGAAAACTGTTTCTAATAAATTCGCTTGGACTCCAGGAAGGGTAATGTCATCTACATACATCCCTACCAGCCATATTCAGAGAGAAAGTGACAAAGATAGGATCTCTCAGACGTCATTTTAAACATGTTTATCTCTCAGACGTCATTTTAAACATGTTTATCTCTCAGAAGTCATTTTAAACATGTTTATCAATTTGGAGCTGAAACTCACTGTTGGCTCCCTCCAAAAATCAGTGAGCGTTTTTTAGGATCACCGAATTGCATGGTGGACATGTATTCCTTATTTAGCAGCTCACCCCTTGTAATTCTCTGAGTGATGCTTCAGCAGTATACATCTCCTCTCTCAGGCCCAACATATTAGTCTTTTGTCTTACATTCTGTGATGCACACTAACACAGTATTTTTTCTCATGGACTGCAAAGTGGACATTTGGAAGCATATGAGTGAGAGAGAAATAGAGAAAGAAAGAGAAAGAGAAAGTGAGCAAAGGATGGCAGGGAAGAGAGGAAGGGAAAGAGAGAATGTCAAGGCACAGAGAGAGAGAGAGAGAGAGAGAGAGAGAGAGACAGAGAGAGATAGAGAGAGAGAGAGACAGAGAGAGAGAGACAGAGAGAGAGACAGAGAGAGAGAGACAGAGAGAGAGAGAGAGAGAGAGAGAGAGAGACAGAGAGAGAGAGACAGACAGACAGAGAAAAATGGGTAAGCGCCACAAAAGCAGTGGGTTACTGGGAATTTGGTGGCGCTCGCACAAATGTCATTTTTGGCCAAATGGCCTCCCTCCCTCCCTCCCTCCTGCGCCCTCGCTGCCCGCTGCCCACCTCCATCACCTCCACCGCCACCTCATCCTCCTCGCTGGCCCCTTTCCCCCCATCTCCATCCCCAGTAACCCCCCCCCCCCAGCTTCCTGGCTCTAATGGCCGTCTCTGTGTGCCACCTCGGGAAGACTCACATCCCCTCCAGAGTAAAAGGCTCCGCCGTTAATGGAGCCATTGACTCCGAAGAATGGGGCCTTTGTGGGAGCGGGCTGGAGTGGGCGCCCGCTTGCTCAAACTCAGGCCCTCACACGCAGCGCTTCTGAACTGGGTGCCAGGGGCGGACATCCAGCCTTTTAATGCCCCTCCGAGGAAGTGACAGTGAGAGAGAGAATGAGAGGGGGAAAGAGGGGAGGGGGGGGGGTGGTTAGGGAAATTGAGGGGGATGAGGGGCCAAATGGGGGCATTAAATATTGACCGCCCAAGACGATCTTCATGATTCTTGTGATGCGGAACGGAATATTATAATGATGCTGGGAATCTGGACCAAAGCCTGTCAGCTCCTCTGCTCTCCCTCGTTGTTGGAGGTAAAAATGAAATTGTGTGCTGTAGTTTTTACAGTTATTCTCTTGAAATGATTTGCAGTGTTAATGGGAGAGACAGTGTCCAAGCGTACTGGGTGAGTGTGCAGTAACGATGAAATAACAAAAAAATCAACTGAAATAAAACTACGTCAACTGATCAGCAGAAGAGTTGACAAGAAGTCTGGGTGCATAACTGAAAAATAAACCAATGGCATTCTGGTGTTAACCAACCATTGCAGTTGAATGGACCCTAAGTAATAGCTCAGGAGCCTTTTCAGGGGAGAGAAGAAGAGAGTTCTCCTCTTCTCCAGAAGTACACACGTGAAATGTAGTGTTCTTATTTCCAGGTCAAGGGCCAGTAAAAGCTGAGACCTGCGTTTGCATTTCACAACAGCAGTTTCATAAATCACGATGGCCATCAGTGGCCTGTAAATCTTCCCTTTGTCCTATGAGCTGCTCTTACATATGCTGCTCTTTGTGCAGTGATATGCTGATGCTTGCAGTCTAAGTCAAGTTTTCGATTCAGCTGAAGATTTGAGTTTGAGTGCAGTTCTTATTCTACAGAGTTGTGACTGAACAACATTAAGATGTATTTAGAAATATATATATTAAATTAAACTTGCATGAAATTTCATTTTTAAAATACATTTTTTTTAATACAATTTGGAATAAACGTTTAACAGCTATAACAAGATTGCACAAAGGTAGACGAAGACAGAGACAATGATGATGCTTCCTTAAACCAAAGGGTCTGAAAATGGAAACCTAAAATATGTCTCTGACACAAAATGAATGCTTGCAGTGTTTCCAGGTTCTTTGCTAAAGGGAAATATCAATCATTTCAAAATCACAGAGACACAGTGTGAAGCCATGTGGAAGTCACACAATTCCCTCTCAGTGCGCTCTCAGCTCTGCAGTGCCATCTACTGGTCCCAGGTGGTACCACCTCACGCACCGCTGTGCTCACTGCACAGCCAGTCACATGCTGATGCAGCCTCATGTATGCACCGCAACACGCCACTCATGTCTCAGAGCACTCGGGACTCATTTCCTATGGAGACTACTGCTCCGCGGTCAGGAGATGTTGCAAACGCACCGTATCCTTGCGCCACCGTGGGAGAGGAGGTAGAAAGTAGTCCCATGTTCTTTTCCTTTTTTTTCTCCATTGCAACTATGTCATCTGTTAACACCCCCAACCCAGTGCTACAGTCCCCTAATCAGTATGCAGAGGCCTCATTCATTTCTCTCTCCGCCTTGTGCTAAGACAAAAGAGTATTGTACAGACCTCCTGCTTTAATTACGCTGAGAAGGTGGGTGTGTGTGTGTGTGTGTGTGTGTGTGTGTGCGTGCACGCTGTATTTGTGTATGCATGCGTGCATGTAGTGGCTGAGAATGGGAGAGAAAATGGGTGTCTGTGTGTGTGCACAAGCATGGGAAGGTGGCATTGCTTGTGTCAGAGTCAGAGTGCATGTGAGAACAGACATCCAAGAACGCTGTGTGTGCTTGCTTACGTACATGCTAACACTAGTTTGTGTGTGTGTGTGTATATGTGTTGATTTATAAATGTGAGTAAATTGCTGAGTGAGTGGTGTGCGTGTGTGTGTGTGAATGAGGGCTGCTCTAGCACAAGAGGAATGGCTGAGTGCCTGATGAGAGGGAGGTGCAGCTGCCGTCCTTTTGCAAATGTGTTGTTGCTTATTGCCCTCATGCAAATTGGCGTCCGATAAAGGATTTTTTTCCCCCTGCGCCTGGGCCACAAAGGCTGTTTGTCGCTCAGGAGCGCCGGCGAGAGAATAGCAGAGGTTGGGGAGGGGTTATGGGGAAAGGACAGAGACAGAATTCCCATCGAGGCTCCAGGTGCCATCACACAGCATTCCCGTTGCTCACGCTCTCCCCGTCTTTTCTCTCGTTCAATTTTTCACCCACCATTTCCTCACACCCGTGACCCCATTATTAATTTAGCTGAGATTAGTTACTTGGTAATTAAGGCATTCCCTCGCCAACTCGCTCCTGATTTTATCAGCATAGTTTTTTCTTTTTTTTAATTTGCATAGGTTTTTTTTATCTTCTTTTCTTCTTTCTTTCCTTTTTCTTCTCCTTTGCTCTTCGCTGATGAAAAAGATCCAATTTTGTGTTGCCGACAGAAATAATGAAGGGTCTGTGGACGTCCCTCATTACCCAGTAGGCTTTGTTCAGAGGCACACAGTGACATTTTTGTGTACACAAAATCTGTGTACATTGTGTTTTGGGAAATCTGTGTACAGAGCTTCCCTAGGATGTTCCTTTCTCTTTTCTTTAATTTTGTTATGTTTTGCATAAACATTAAACATTTCCTGGCTAAAAAAGTGTGTGTTTGGACCCCATATTTTAGTATTTTTTTTAATCCCTGACTGATCATATAGCATATAGCACACACTACTACATACAGCACACACTACTACAGCACACATAACCATGGGCAACTACGGTGATTGGGTTTTCATTAACACAGAAGAAGGCAACCAACAGTTACCATGGACATTGCCTTCTTTTAGCTGATTTGCAAATAATTCATCAGTAGGCTACCTCACACAAATCAGCTCTCCACAAATCAAGTAGCTGGCAGGACAAGATAACATCTTGGAAAGATAAGCAGATGAAATACATTTATTGTAACAGGTGTGTGTGCAACAAGATAGATAGATAGATAGATAGATAGATACTTTATTGATCCCCGAGGGGAAATTCAAGGTCTCAGCATACAGACATCACACACACATTCACTAACAGCAGAAAAAAGTAATTAAAAGTATATAATATAAAAAAACACAACTAAGCAATAAGAACAGTAGAAGATAAAGAATATACTAAAATACAAATTATACTAAATAACACTTAATCTAAATCAATTCTAAAAACAGTATCCACATAGTGGGTGATTAATCAAGAGGCGCTTGCAATGACTGAGGCAGGGACTGAGCCTGTGATTCTCTGTCCATAGTAAGGTAAGGTGCTCTGTGTGAGTGAGTGTCATGGTGATGGTGCAAATGAGTAAGTCCAACAGTGCAAGAATAAATAATAAGAATAGAAGTCTCTTCCATAGAGCTGTTGAATGCATTCTCCTAACCCTTAATCAGTAAGATGTGGGTTCCTAACCTTCGCTCAGTTTGCTCCTTTCACTTGTCTGACAGGAAGCTGAAGGGTGAGGTGTGGAGAGGGTTTATGGAGAAGGACACTTGACTTTCTAAACCGGTCTACAGCCTGCTGGCCCCTGGTCTGTGGAGCCATGTCCCCCATGCCCACCCAACAGAGGACTCAATTAAAAGTTCATGAGGGCTCACCTCACTTGAC
This sequence comes from Alosa alosa, assembly GCF_017589495.1. Lineage (NCBI taxonomy): Eukaryota > Metazoa > Chordata > Actinopteri > Clupeiformes > Clupeidae > Alosa > Alosa alosa. Next base: position 27,659,118 of record NC_063201.1, read on the forward strand.
CTTTGGTGACCTCTGACCCTGGGGGCATGCACTCCACAAAGGCAGCAGGTCCCAAGGCGTGCCACTGGATGTGGTTTGAGAGTCTCATTGCCGCACAACCCCCCACCCCATGTCCAGCCGGTCGCTCCTCTGCTTGGTATGGGGTGTGACAAACGCCTTGTGGGCCTGTGGTTGTTAATGGGTCCTGTGGGAGTCCTTGTTTGCAAAGGACTCTGGTAAACAAGCCACCATGACCTTTCATAATCTGTTTTTTTTCCTCATCATAAAATATTGTTGGAGGATGGCAATTTTTCAAAGAATTAATGTTGGATAGTATTAATTCATTGATAGTTTGTTCCACTGAGTGAAATTCGTCAAATGGAACTACAGAAAATATGACTGAGGCGTTCCGTTCCACAGAGCGCATGCTGTAATCATTCACTTCCACTACACTCACTTGAACTGTGATAGTGGCCCATACTTTTGTAAAAAATTAGACCAGTCTTCTTAAGCTTTGTTTACGCTCCGTGAACGGAACGCTTTAATGGCACATCTGGTATAGTCTGGCTGTTAATCTTGACCTGTTGACCAGGGTCCCTTTCTCTGTCTTCTTTTTCTATTGCTTCTATTACATACACTCTCACAGTAACATCAATTAGTATACCCCTTTCCACATGAATCCACTACCTTTACAGAATTGTGTTATATAGACACTGTCTGTGAACACTGTTATGCATGATGCGAGCTTCTGGATACTCAGATTACTATAATATAGGCAGAAAATGTTCACAGCCCCCCAACCCCTCCCCAATACACACACACACACAGACACACACACACATATTTCCACTGTATGGCTTGTCACACATGTTTTCTATCTTGTCTCCTACCCCAACCACGGTATCTTTCCAACATCCCTCCTATTCTCTCTCTCTAGCTTTGGGCTGTGGTGGGCCCCTGAAGGTGTGGATGTGCTTGAATGGACGGCAGGCCCCTGATCGCTGTGCATCTGTAATCCCATTAGCCCTTGCCACAGGAGGGAGATCCATCTCCTGCAGGGCGCCATTGTGGACTTTAGGGGGCAGCATGAGCTGGGGGACCAGAGGATTCGGAGGGGTCCCCATATCCCCAATTTCGACTTGGTTGTTTGAGGGCTAGCTATGTGGGCCTTATTAGCAATAGAGAAAAGGGAGAGGCAGCAGGTTTCATACATTGTTGGACAAAGAAGCCTTTTTGTAAAATGTATGTCATATAATACAGGCTATTAAGCTATATTCTATTTTATTTTATGTCATAGAATTTTTCATATTGATGGTGAGTTGTAAGTCAGGTCATGGAACACTCAATCACTTGTAGCCTATTGTCCATTTGTGCACAAAATGAATACTAGGCTACTTTCTCGAATGCACAAAAATATATTTCCTACTGTGCATGAAGTGGAGCTCCAGTCACATTTTAACCAGACACAAACAAAATAATTGTCGTAATTGCAATTATTAGAATTAACTTAAAGGTTTGCGATCACAATGGCCATTAAGCACTTCATCATTAGCGCCTATTCATGAAACAGCTGTCCACCTCTCTCCTTCATGGGAAAAGACCACGGCAGCAGTTCACGCCGGGCGCCGTGGGTAAATAAGATGCAGGAAGAGAATTAAAAAATCTGCTTTTAAAAGCCTTCTCCGCCGTCGCTCAAGATCATGCAGAGGCTTCGGGCGCCCCTTAATAACGTCATATCAAAATGGAGCCCCCCTTCTCCCCGTCTTTTGATCCCAGAAAGTGAAACTGTGCTAATTGCGCAGTGGAAACCATCTGGGCGCGGGTATTAACCCCTTCCGTTGTGATTGTAGGCACCATTAAGTATTCATGGTCGGATTAAAGAACGTTACCCAGATCGCTTTCATCAGGAATCGCTATAATTTGATGTCATTGTTTATCGCCGAACGGGGCGCTCTATTAATGTTGATGTCTCTGAGACCTGCCAATCTTACGCATCCATATTTTAAGATGATTTTTTATTATGTCAGCTTCTTTATTTTACACACAGTTGCATATGATGTGGTCGGTGTGTAAACGCGTGGCTTATGAATAGAACAACCAAAAAAACATACTGTCCAAAACATACACAGACCTTTATTTTTGTAACTGATTCCATATAGGTCCCATTTAGTGAGACCAACTCTTACAACATGACGAATTCCTGAAGTGCAGTGTTTTTTCGTAATGTACAGCGGGGAAAATAAGTATTGAACACGTCAACATTTTTTTCAGTAAGTATAGGCCTACTTCCAGTGAGACTATTTGCATTATTTTTTCACCAGACATTAGTATTAACTTAGGTAATCCACACATATAAAAAAATCCAAACATTAATATAAGTAGAGTTATGAGTAAAAAAGTGGAATGGTACAGGGAAAAAGTATTGAACACGCTAAGAAAAAGCAGTAGCCTACACAAAGGCATGGAATGGCAAGGAACGAGCTGGAATCTATATATAGTTAAGAGTAATTATCCCTCCTAACTGTGGAAATGAATATAAGCTGGGTTAGTACATAGGCCTATTGATGAGCTATAAAAAGGTTTTTCGTTACCAAGTTGTCACACAAGAAACATTTCATGATGGGTAAAAGCAAAGAGCTCTTTCAAGACCTTTGCAACATTATTGTTGCAAAACATATGGAACTGGTTACACATTTCAAAACTTCAGAATCATCCAGTATCCATCCAGCCATTATCTGCAAATGGAAGGAACATCACTGCATCATTAATCGGCCATGCACAGGATCTCCTCACAAGATCTCTGACCAGGAAGTCAGAAGGATGGTCAGAAGTGTAGCCTAAGAGCCAAGGACCACTCGGAGAAAGCTCCAGACTTGGAGGCATAGGTAATGCACTCCACCGCCATGGCCTCTATGCCCGCTCACCTTGCTTGACTCTATTACCGAAGAAAAACATGTTGAAGCTCATTGAAAGTTTGCTACACAACATTTGGACAAGCCTATAAAATACTGAACGAATGTATTCTGGTCAGGTGAGAGCAAAATTTAACTCTTTGGATGTCATACTACACACCATATTTGGAGGAGAAGTGGCACTGTGCATCACCGTAAAAATACCACCAACAGTGAAGTTTGGAGGTGGAGGCATCACGGTGCGGGGCTATTTTTCATCTCATGGTACTGGCAGACTTTATACAGTTGAAGGAATGATGAATGGAGCCATTTTTTCTGGGAGAATCTTGCCATCCACCAGGACAATGAGGATGAGACATGGCTAGACCCTCCAGCAGGACAATGATCCAAAGCATTGAACAAAGGAAACTCTCAATTGGTTTCAGAGAAAGAAAATACCATTTGAAAAACATATAAAAAATCATCTTTAAATGCACTCTGGTCGTTTATTGTTCTCACAATGGTGGATGTTTGTGTTAAATTACATTTGGCTGATCCCTGAAGCTTGAACTGCTTAGAACATCGTTGAACAGCTCCCCTTACAAAAAAGTATCCAGAAGCGACATCTAGTGGACATTAGAAGTACCTAATACTGGCTGTTAGGTTGTCACCTTTGAACACACCAGTGGTGTTGTAACAGATAAACTGGCAAACAGGCCACACATATAATTCATGCCCACCTGAGATGTTATAAAAAAGATATGTAATAAATCCATGTTAATAATTCAAAAAGATTCATATTAATTTCCTAAAAACTGGGAACATATACACATAGGAACTACAGGTTCTTTTTCAAATACTAAGGCAGTGAGTGATTCAAAAAGGCAGTGGGTCCAGTCATGCATGAGCATCACAGAATGTTGTGTCTGTCTGCCTCTCCCCTATTGCGCCCCCTTGTGGCTTGCGGTGATCATGCCAGTGAAATGAACCCTTTGCAGCCACCCAAACCGCTCGTCTTTGGCACATCAAAATGCACCTTGTTTTTCACTCTCTCTCTCCCCTCTATCTCTCATTCTCTCTGGGAGTGTGTGTGTGTGTGTGTGTGTGTGTGTGTGTGTGTGTGTGTGTGCATGCGTGTGTATCTCTGTATCTGTTTCTCTGTCTCTGTGTTTATTTGCCGGGGCTGCCCTCTCAGCTCAGTTAGCTGAGTTTAACCGTTGAGCTTCTCCCCCTCCTCAGTCCTGATTGTGGTCAGTTCTCCTTGGCCCTCCTCCTCCCCAGGGACCTGACACACAGACATCAACACAAGATCAACATGGATCGATGCACGTATTTTTACTTTTCTGACTTTTATACTATATTTTTTAAGTGTATTTTAATGGTAGAATGTACCATGTCAATACGTATACTTTTTCCATTTGACACATAAGACGACTCATAGAAATATAAAAAAAATCTAAAACCAGTTCATCTATGTCAATGACTGAAGTTCCAAGATTAGTTTATGACAAGTATGCCACCTTGTGGCGAGATTGTGCAAATTCAACATTTTCCACTCCACAAACTGAGTGAATATTAGATCAAACCAGATGTATTATATAGAACTGAGAGAGGGAGAGGGAGGATATTCTGGCCCCATTGATTTCAATAACCAATGTTAGTCTAGCTAATTCAGCCAAAAGTATACTCAGTGGACTTCTGATCTTCAAAAATGGCTTCTAAAACGTAATTAGGTGCCACTTTACCAATGGTCACAAATAATGTCGTCTATGTGGATCGGCTAACCCACATTGACAGCTCACCCACCAATCCACATAGGCAACAAGCGTTGGTGTCAACCAGTGATTGTTTGTAAAAATGTGGGTGGAAGTAAGAACTTGAGGTACACCGTTTTAAAAATGGTGGATGCTAACTGGCTGAAGCTAACTCTCCAAATCTTGATCCCCCTGAGTAAAACACAGCATCTCAAAGGCCTATGTTTCCCCATTGTAGTGTCCTTACCTCCCAGTAGAGTGCATCCTCATAACAGGCAGTGTCAGGGGGAGCTCCATAGATGGGCAGCTTCAGAATGAACCCTGCAACAAAGAAGGCACCAATACATTCAGTCTATTTCAAACTTACATAGTTCCTAGGATAAGGAGAAGAGAGAGAGAGAGAGATTGGTTTACCTGTGATCAGGCCTCCAAGAAGCGCTATGCCCAGAGTCACAGCCAGAGAGATAGCCTGACGTACTCCCTGTGTGGAGGCATCAAGTTCGCCGCTAGCGATCAATGGAAACACATCTGCCAACCTGAGGAGTAGATCCATCACATCATCAGGGTATGCAATGAGTTTGGACCGGACAAGATGTTTTTGTTACTCCTGGCTTAAAGTAGAAAATTACAACATTTGATATCTCTTTTTTTGTATTTCCTGTCTCATCTTGTTGATGAAACTGCCATTGGTGACATTAGGTGGTATGAGGTTGTGTTGGTGTTTAAATTCCAATTCATTCTTTGGTTGATTAATTGATTTATTGATTGATTAATTGATTGATTGATTGGCGGTCTTACCCATCCCCATAGACATCTTTGGAGGCCACAGAGGCGGTGACGGCCCCAACGATGGCCCCCAGCACCCCCGGCATGCCGTGCAGGTTGTGGACGCCACACGTGTCCTGGATCCTCAGCTTCTCCTCCATAATGGGCTGGTGTGGGGCAAAATACAGTTGGGGGTCTAATCAAACTGAAGTTCTAGCAGTGGCAATCGCGCTTTACCTCTTCACTACCAGCTCTGTGTGAATTTGTGTGTGTGTGTGTGTGTGTGCACGCGCATGGTGCATGTGTGCGTGCATGTGTATGTGTGTTATATGTGTTGCTAGTGAAAAAAAATGATATACAGAACTGCATCATAATCTATAAATAAGAATACTTATACACTGTTTCACTTGGAACCAAACACTAAGGAAGAAGAATGCTGATGCCTTATATATTTATTTCACATAATAAGAATTGTGTGCCCATACCGAAAGGAACCTGTAGCCCAGGACAGAGATGGTTCCAGCCAGGAATCCCACGATCATGGAGCCGAAAGGAGTCAGCATCATCTCTCCAGCTGTTCCCACGGCAACACCTCCAGCAAGAGCAGCATTCTGAATGTGCACCTGAGAGCATGACGAGACAACCGCACACAAGTTATGAAACCAACGCAGATGGAGAGACTGCATCCCCTATCACAAGATAAAGTTGCCCCATGTAATGCATGTGCTGTGATGCAATCTGAAGTGTATGCTAAGACATCTCATCAGGTGACTAAAATGTGAACACATGGCATCTGGAAACTGTAAAAAATGTTTTTTTTCTTTCTAACTTATCATTCAATCACGTTGCATTAGCTACTTTTACTCTACTACAAGGCTCTCTCCTCGTGCAGATTGGAAGATTGATTGCATTGTTCGTTGGTATGTGGTCCAACTCCCCCAACTTCTTCGCTGCATGATGCTCACATGCTGCTGGGTCTCTATCTACACAGTAATATGAAGTGTTTGCAATTCTGGAATGTCAGGCACCAGAGACATGAAATCCAACCTTTTTCTGGTCATGTGGGTATCAGTTTAAGCTCTACACCCTCTACTCAAGGACTAAGTTCGGAATGGCACCCAGGCTACTCAAGATCTACACTACATAAAGGAATGCTTGACTTGAATTGACTATTAACCACTTTTACAAAATATTTACAGTACTGTATATGTAATCTTGCTTATTTCTAGAAAATCAACATCAGTTTAATGAAGGTGTATGGCTTTTTTTGCCCAGTCCATGTAAAAACTAGGGGTTTTTCATTCGCTAGCCTTTCGTTCACTGCACTGTTTCTGCATTTAGCTCGTAGGGGACCAGTGCAGTGCACAGTTGCAGCCCTCACACCAGGCCAAAGCACAGCCAGAGCACTTCCTGCCACACCAGGCCAAAGCACAGCCAGAGCACTTCCTGCCACAGCGGACACAAACAAAGTCCTGAGAGGCAGCTGGTCTGGAAAGTGACATATACTTCTGCAACATCCCATTCCAATGGGGTGTTGAGATCCCAGTGGGAAGTTGAAGACTGCCAGGGAGAGCTCTCAGAGCGATGAGGCCGTAAAGACTACATAACCAGCCATACACATCAGGGGGTCCCTACTACGCTCACATCTCTCTCCTCACCTAAGGTGGAAGTCTAGACAGGTGTGGTGGAACAACGTCACCACCTGACTATCGGTCTCAAGGTTTGATTCCTGAGCATACAATTGTTACCATTGTGTCACTTTGGATAAAAGTGTGTGTTAAATACCAGTCAACTTTAACTTCAAATGACAACTGATAATTTTGTAACACTGTAACATTTTACTCAACTTTCCATCTACATACATATCTCAATGAAAATGATTTTGATTGCTAAGTCTCCATGCGTCATGGCTGTATTACCTGTGCACAATGGTATATGTGCTCAACCAATGCAAAGATTATGCAGTACATAAGCCATGATAGGCCTGTCTGTGATCTCTTTTTTACTGCACCCTGTTACCTAAAGGATATACTTGCTGCCTTTTAACAAATCTGTTATGCAATAGTGTGTTTCTGGTATACTGTGTTCTCTGTTGACTCTTATCTGTTCTATCTGGTGGGTTTGTTAAACCCATGACTTCTACACTTAATGCAGGAACCTGCCCAACAACTCAAAAAGTTGTAGTCATCTGAATGGACGTGTGAATGCAAACATTCCCCAACTTCCTAACTGCTGACAGTCACATGCAGTTGGATCACTATCTAAACTAGAATGAATGGATGCGCTCATTGCACACTTGATAAACTTGGCTTGACTTGATCAACGCTTGAAATCAAGTCTTGTGAACAACCCACACACAGCACATACACTGTAAAAACAAAAGATCACCCTCAAGATAAACCAGTCAAGTCATCGCGTTGCTTTGTCTGAGTTATGCTAACGTGTGTAGCACAGTTTATCAAGTAGTAATGTGAAGCCACATGTTTTAGGTAATTGTATTCAATCAAATCAACAAGATGACTTGACAAGGTTACGTGTGGTAAACCAGGGGCATCGAACTGGGGGTAAACGTGGGACTGATTACCAGGGCCCCAAGGGGAAGAGGGCCCTTGAAAAGTCTGGAATATATGCATGGTGGGGCATGGGCCCATCAGGACTGCCTACGCATAGGGCCCAGGATCTTGTGCTACGCCCCTGTGGTAAACATCTATTATAGTGCAACAGTGACCTCCACTCTCCCCTCACCATGTCCAGCTTGCCCTCGTGGCAGACCAGGGCGGACATGCCGTAGGTGGCCAGTGTGCAGGATGCCAGGGAGTAGTAGGTGTTCATGGCCGTCCTGTGCTGGTCATCTCCGTGGGCAGTGATGGCCGAGTTGAAGCTGGGCCAGAACATCCACAGGTAGATGGTGCCTGCGCACACACACACACAGATGAGATGTAAGCTACATTTACATACAGTATTTACATTTATTCATTTAGCAAGCGCTTGTATCCAAAGCAACTGACGAAATGAGGAATAACATTCAAGCCACATTGCAAAGGAGACGTTCAGTTGGGAAACACGCCTCTCTAACAGCTGGACATGATTCCCACAACACAGAAATGAAAAGCATTTGGCAAGTCAGTTTAGTTCTTTACTTGTTTCAGTGTAACACAGAAAAGTGAGTCTCTCTCACATACAGTGTGTTGATGTGATTTATTTTGTTGATCTCATGTTTCCCCAATAATGTGTTCCAAAAGTCCAACTTATTAAAGCTCAGAGCAGGTATATGACCCATCACTGGCAGAGGCACATAAGGATGATTAGAGAATGACTAATTCTCTCAGCACATATTGTCACATTCAGGCGTCAATAACTGGAAGCCTCATTTATCAAAATGACTGATGACTTAATATGACAGTTAGGTTTCTGAGAAAGTCAGAAATGAGAGAGTTCATTACATAATTCCATCGGTATGCTCAGCTCTAGAACATATGATTTATATTTCTCCTTGCTTAAACCACAATATTACAGTAAGGTTGTTGGGAGATTTGGGGTTTGTTTCTGTGGTCTGGTACATTCTAACAAAGTTTAGCATTAGTACTAATTTACTTTCTTTCTGCAGGGTTCCTTCAATATAACAGTCATGCTTAAACTGGTATGACAGCTTACATTTGGTGAAACCAAACCATTTTTTTCCCCCAAGTAAATTCTCCAGTTATTGGCATGATTTGTAGGCACCCCCAGGGCTTACAGGTGATGCAATCTCCATCAATCCACTGAGTTTCATAAGACATGAAAAATGAGGTTGCTTACCAATCATAGCGAAAAGGTCTGAATGGTAGACAGAGCCGTTTTTGTGCTTGCTCTTGTCCAGGTTCGGGCGGTAAAGCACGCGAGCCACGACCAGGCCAAAGTAAGCACCGAATGTGTGGATGGTCATGGATCCACCGGCATCTTTGGCCTGCAAGGAGACTCGGTCATTCATTCATTCATCTTTTATAAGATGTATAAGACACACAAATACATCCTTTTAAAATGTTTGCAGTGATTTCTGGTAATTGTTAAATACACGTAAGGACAAATACATGAACACTAATACATATTCTGAGCAGTCTTTCCTAAATTGTTTCATGTTCCTAGCACATACATACTGTTTCTGGTGCTGTTCCTGTTCTGGTTCAAGTGTTTGGTGCATTGCACATAGAGTATAATGTAAAGTGTGTGAATAATTTGCAGAAGGCCACATGATCCATGTGAGAAACAGGCTTCGTCCTTCTTTCTCTGTCTGAAGTAGGACTATGTGTCCGTACACCGCAGGCTGTCCATTAAAAACCTGTGCGGCATCTCATTTGTCCGTGTGAGTGTGGATGTGTGGGTGTGAGTGTGGATGTGTGGGTGTGAGTGTGGATGTGTGAGTGTGGGTGGATGTGTGAATGTGGGTGGATGTGAGTGTGGATGGATGTGTGAGTGTGGATGTGTGGGTGGATGTGTGAGTGTGGGTGGATGTGTGAGTGTGTATGTGTGGGTGGAGATGTGTGGGTGTGAGTGTGGATGTGTGGGTGTGAGTGTGGATGTGTGGGTTTAAGTGTGGATGTGTGGGTGTGAGTGTGGATCTGTATGTGTGGGTGTGAGTGTGGATGTGTGGGTGTGAGTGTGGATGTGTATGTGTGGATGTGTGGGTGTGAGTGTGTATGTGAGAGTGTGAGTGTGGATGTGTGGGTGTAAGTGTGGATGGGTGTGAGGATATGAACACTCACTCCAAGAGGGCCAAGCAGAATGAACTCGTTTATAGCGAACAGAGTGACTTCAATGACGGCCATCACCAGCAGCTGGACAGGGCTGGTCTTGCCGAGCACCGCTCCAAAAGAGATGAGCACCGACCCCGTACAGAAGTCAGCGTTGATCATGCTGCCAATGAGGTGTAGCAACATGAGCAGGTAAAGCAGGCAAATATAAAGCAACCAAAAGGCACCAAGTAATAGCAGCTGTGGTGAAAAAGTTGTATGTCATAGGGAGTATGGGCTACAGTACGTTTTCATACTGTAGTGAAGGTATATGCAAAGTGTATTAAATAAACGGTGTGTGTGTATGTGTGTGTGTGTGTGAGAGAGAGAAAGAGAACGAGAGAGAGAATGAGAGAATGAGAGAGAGAGTAATAGAGATCATTGGTGCGTGTCTGTTTGTGTTACCATGTGTATGTGTGTGTTGGTGTGTGTATGTAAGTATGTGTGTTTGTGTGTGTGTGTGTGCGCACCTCTCCACTCCGATGTGGATCTTGCCGTGGTGCATGCCGTGGAAGAAGCCCTGCATGAGGGTGGCCCACTGGAGGGCCAGCGCGGCGATCAGGAAGTTGAAGCCCACGCTGCTGAAGCCATAGCGCTTCAGGAAGGTCATGAGGAAGCCGAAGCCCACAAAGATCATCACGTGCACGTCCTGGAAGCCTGTTTGATAACACACACACACACGCACGCACACGCACACACACACACAGGGAGGGCAGTCAGAGAGAAGCCACATCAGACATACCAATCTTTTTGCTGTGCCAGAGATACATGAAAATAATTCAAAACATCGTAGGCATCGAAATCAACATTTTCATTTCATTCTATATGGTCACCATGTTTTGAACATGGGGGCTATTTTCATGAAAATAACAGCATGCATGGATTCATTGAACTCGAAGCTGCTTTGGTAGTCAGAAAGTGATGCATCTTGTACGTCCAATGCAAACACATTTTAATATGTATGTGCCAATGTGTGTACTTAATGGAATATGTGCAAACCACTTAAGCACTTGTGACAACAGCTCATTCGAGAGCTTTGCGCAAACATGCATGTTTGCTTAGACATGGACAAGGGTTTATTTCTCTGCAAACATGCATGTTTGCTTAGACATGGACAAGGGTTTATTTCTCTGCAAACATTTAAAAGATTGGGAAAGTGCTGCAACTTATCAGCTGGATGCATTATTATTATAATAAGCAAAACACATTCTGTTCCCTGTTATATTTTAAATATTATGTTGTTTTTGTATTTGTGTGTCGCTTTGGGCAAAGGCGTCTGCAAAATCCCATAACCATAACATTTCACAGAAATCAGACATGGTTTGTGAGGTCAAATAAGGTTGCTAATTTGCACCTTGCTTTTCTTGTTAGACATCTGTGAACAGCACCGTTCTTAGGCAGCCTGGGACAATCTCTTTCTGTGTGGTTGCCATGCGACTAGCATTCGGCACAAGGGGCAATTGAAGCTGCCAAAGTCCCTGAGGGTGAGCTGGCCCAGATAGCTTGTGGCATCAAGCACCATAAACTCACACAAAAACAAAAACACACACATACACTCAGAAATACACACACACACACTCACATCTACACCCAAACACCCCCCCCACACACACACACACACAGGCTGTCAGTGTGATGGCAACTTGATTCATGGCTTCATAAATATAAGGTTTTGTATCACAAATATGTTTTTGGTGCCTTATCAAGCAGCATATTACACTCACACATATATACAGTATTATCTGATACCATATTTCAACCTAGGACAGACGATATTTGGTAATCAGTGCTTTAGCAAGCCACAGGTCAAAGACCAACAAGAATATCATCTCTTTAGCATTGCATAACATCTTTCCGGGCTATACATCCGGACATTGTTATGATCAGGGAGAACAATTGTGCTTCTGTTAACTTTTAGTCAAATTGCCAAGGCGAGTGATTTCACCTGTCAACCATTGATCTGTCTTCTGACCTTATTAAATCTACTGCTGCTCATCTAATGAAAATAGGCAATGTTAAAGATTAATAGATTTTGTGTTACCTGAGCAGTAATATCTTTGTATGGCCCTAAGCTTTCTGTTTTCTTTGTTGACAAAAGTGAGACTAAGTGGGTATGGCTAGTCTAGAAGTCTTGTGTGTGTTAAAAAGTCACTACAAAGATTCCTACGGGTTTGGTAAAAAAAACACCACCATGACATTTTCTCTCCCTCTCTATCGGTCTCTTCATCTCTCTTTCTGTTGTGCACATTCCTAACCCCTATTCTCACATTTCTAAGTGTGAGACTGAGTGAGACAGCTTCCCCTCAAGGCTCTCTTAGCCCAGCTGCTTGGCCCCATAGACCCCCCTCTGGGTAAGCGTGTGTGTGTGTGTGTGCGTGTGTGCATGTGTGTATGTCTGTGTATGTGAGTGTGTGAGTCTGTGTATGTGAGTGTGTACGTCTGTGTGTGTGTATGTATACGTGTGTGTGTGTGTGTGCATGTAAGTGTGTGCGTCTGTGTATGTAGTGTGTGTGTGTGTGTGAGACTGTGACTGTGAGTGTGTGTGTGTATGTGCATGTACTGACAGGTTAAGATTCACACACAGGTCCAGCAGCTCATCCTCAGTGCTCAGGCTGCCTCACTCTAGCCCTCCCATGCACACATGGTTAGAGTGGAACAGGTTTAAAGTGGAACTCACAGTAAGGTGAAAGACAGCCAGGGCTACTGAAGATACTAGTGTTTGTGGTGAGAATGAACTGACCACTGCAAGTTTGTGGTCCTGTGTAAAGAATGCTGAAATGAAGTCAAGCATCCCAACACCAGAGACCACAGAGGGACACTTCAATAGCCTCTATCTCAATATTCCAAATAAATTGCATATTTAAATGTGTTCGATTCTTGAACAGGGCCAGCTGCCGTGAAGCCAAATGTTTATCCATGTGGGGGGTTTCATGAATAAACCATAAAAGTGTGCATGCTACCCCATTCAAAAGAAAAGTTAGAAGGAGGAAAACTGCTCGATATCCTTAAATGAGCCATACAAGCACCTAACGCTGCATGTTTACTTGGCAGCAATGGGGACTTGCAAACATGCATGCAAGACTAAGCAAAGACAAAAACATTTCTGTCTCATTAAGAAAAATTACTGTGTGGACAAAGTTTGACCACATAATATGGCAGCGCTGCAGAAAAGAACAGTCAGCAAAGGCCTACGGTCTGCTGATATTCTAATATGACTGGTTTTAAACCAACAGCACTTCTTACTTAATGAACAAATACAGTACTGTTCCCTTGAAAAAAATTTTTTTTGAATTTTAAACAACTTTCATGAAAAGCATCTCTCTCTGACTTCTTAACTGTCTATCTCAATAAGTTTATGCAAAATGTGTATGCAATCACGGCATTGTTAGTGTTACACCTGCATAATAATAGTGTTACACCTGCTAATACCATGCAATGTTATTCTTATTGTCATTCAGTAAAGTTATGTCTCACAGTTATCCACCATAAAACTGTGAACAGGGACATTGCAAAAACATGCCCTGCTGTGAAGAGCTGTCAGTAATGTTTCCTTTTGCGTTTCCTGAATGCAAAGACCACTTAATACCATGCAAGAAGTGTACAGCATTAAAGCACAGCCCACCAGTGAGTTCTTAACTACCAAAGCTCAGCCACCGCAGCCAACACCCAGCAAACACCAGGAGAAGCATCCAGGTGAATCTTGCCAATGCCCAAATCTTTATCTGTACCCCCCTTTGCCTCCAATCAGGTATAAGTAAGTAAGTATAAGTATATATACTCTTTTGATCCCGTGAGGGAAATTTGGTCTCTGCATTTATCCCAATCCGTAAATTAGTGAAACACTTAGCACACAGTGAGTACACAGTGAGGTGAAGCACACACTAATCCCGGTGCAGTGAGCTGCCTGCATCAACATTGGCGCTCGGGGAGCAGTGAGGGGTTAGGTGCCTTGCTCAAGGGCACTTCAGCCGTGCCTACTGGTTGGGGTTTCGAACCGGCAACCCTCGTTACAAGTCCGAAGCGCTAACCAGTCACTGTAAAAAATGAAACATTGGATTAACTTAATAAAATGAGTGTAACCATTCACAATAAAGATTTTACATTGATCTAAGGTTCAGAAACTATTCAGTTTAAACTAATTTTCTGCATTTTCTTAATTTGGTGTAAATCAATATTTTAAATTGTCTTAAATATATGCAAATAAATGCATGCATTTCATGCAAACTCTTTTCAGAATTTGGTATACACTAAACATTTAAATTGGCTTGAATGGAAAGAAAGTTTTTTAACTGACTTGATCTTAATTAAGTTTTCTTCAATATGAAATATGTATTTATTGCAAGTAATATAAAAGGCTCTGTAATTAGCATAATCTAACCATTTAAAATTATCTCAATATTTTTTTCCTAAAAAGTCAGTGAGACCAAACGTTCTTTTAAATATTTATTAAATGTATGAAAAGCACTGTTAAGATTACAGACATTAACTTTTTTGGCAGAACAACAAATGCATTGTTTTATAAATACAAATTCATTCAACAGTAAATTCTGTCTTACAATACAATACAAACACATAACATACAAATACATACAACATTCTGTTGTAAGACATATATATATATATATATATATATACACACAAATATATACATATATACAAAAGATTAAAGCCACAGCATCAATTGCAATGGCACCACATCCAGTGAACAAACAACTACTGAATTTCTATTACAAAAGATATAGTGGAGACTGAACTTCTCCCATCCTGTGTGTGTTCTGCAAAATAAGAATGTCAAAGATCTAAAAACAAGTGGTCTGCTTCCCTCACGGTAATACTGATTGTGGATTAACAAATATACATATATAAAAGATTAAAGCCACAGCATCAATTGCAATAGCACCACATCCAGTGAACAAACAACTACTGAATTTCTATTACAAAAGATATTGTGGATTATCCCGTGTATGTGTTCTACAAAGCTAACATATTCAATAGAGGCTGTCATTGACTGTGCAGCAGAGTACAGAGGCGACATACTTTGGGGGTCATCTTTCTGGGGTCAAGTTCCATTAAGACTTTCTGGAAAAATTCAAAAGTGAATTTCAATTCTTTTGGATACTGAAGGTTTAGCACATATGCCAGTCCAAATAACATTGACACAGCAGTTGCTGTTGAGGGAAGTTATTGAGGACCTCTGTGCCCTTAATGAGAACCCTGGTGTCCGTGTCCCTGATGAAGACGGCCATTCCATCCAGCTCCAGTCCATCACCTGGCATATCCTGGCAACACAAAACATATTAAGGAATGCTGACCAGACTCAGTTGAGTGTGTGAGAGACACCCCTGCTTATTCTGTATTTCCTGAACTGAGTGACTGTGCAACCCCTGTTGAGTGAGCATAAATAAGTACACCACTGCTTGTTTTGCATTACATAAGCTGCATGTGTAGAACCTGTTATGCGCCTGTGTTTATATGACATCCCTGCAGGGAGGGAGAGAGAGAGAGAAAGAGAGAGAGAGAGAGAGAGAAAGAGAGAAACACTAAGAAGGCTGGACACAACATGAAACTTTGATCAAAGTATCATCAGTGTCTCTACACATGAACTTGAGCATTGAGAACATTGTTTGTGTACAAAGAGTTTACTAAATAGGAAGGTTCTGAACAACTCACTTGTCATCTTTTTATCACAGAAGTAACATTACGCTTGACTTGTCTTATACAAGGAAGAGACACAATGGCAAAAAGAACTTACAAGTGTTAGCGAAGATTGGACACAACCAAAACTACCAGCCAGGAACTCGAGCAACCCAAACTACTAGGCACCAGGAAATATGCAAACCAAGCAGCAGCTTCCCTAAAATTCAAACATAAAAACAGTTTCAGTTTTTCAGTTTCAGAGTCTAAATGCATTTCCTCTTTCACAAATTCAACATTTAACAACAAAATCCGCTTCATATTGGCATTGAACTCCCCGAGCGGAGCCAGTAGTAAAGAGTTAGCCTAAACTCCGTAAACACGTCACTCGCATATTAAGGTGATTAATTTAATTGTCGGCGGAGAAATGCAATATACTGCGAACTTTGGTCATGAAAACTTTTTTTTTACACTTGTGGTGTGGGTGCTTGCGTTTCTTTACGAATCCGCCGTGTTAGTGTGTATAAAATTAATATTAAGTGACACACACACAGGGCGATAATACAGGACGGGCGATTTATAACATCTCGTTCAGATAGCAATCTTGGCCATAATATTATTAACAGCATTACAACTTAATACTCTACAAACAGTACTGATACACATTTAGGTGTCAACATCAAAACTAACATTTTATAAATTATGCACATGAGGCACAAAGTCTCATTCTCACTCCACTGCCGCATCTAACTTCAACGCCTGTGAGAACATTCTGGCGGTCTTTCTAACAGTATCCAACCTTAAGTGAACGTTAACGTTAGCATGTTCATAGCTGCTAGCTATTATTTGTTAGCTGTCAAATGGCGCCAGGTTAACGCTATACCGCTAAAGCCTAAATTGAAGTTATAAAAACTTCAAATCTGCGTGTCTGTTCATTTAAATGATATGACCTTGATGCTATACAAATATTTAAATGCTAGGTCGTGCTATCCTGCAAATGCTATACGTTAACGGTCACTGCCATTAGGTAACCTGGCTATCAGTAAAACGGTGTCAAGAAAGTCACCTTTTAAAAACGTAACTAGTCACCTTAAAATTATAGTGTAAATACTGAAATAAAGGGCAAGGATAACGGAGACTTGTCATTTTGGTTAATTCCTCTCTTACCTGACAAAGTGTCCTCTTGTTCTGCCAAACACAACCATCCACTCAAGTGGTGTCTTCCTTGGTGTCTTCTTCCAGAAGTTTCTCTCGAGTTTTCATGTTTGCGCGAATCGTGCTTGATCGATAAAAGTCATTTGATCGAATGTATAATTTGAATTTTATTGTTATGTTATACTTTTATATTGTATCAATCTAAAAAAATAGATTGAAGGACACACACAATTTACAAAATGTATTTTTACTTAACAATCTAATTACTTTTAGGCTATTGGGATGGAAAAAAGTATATCAAATGAAAAACAGCAATGTTTTACTTTTTAGTCCAGGGCTGCCCCAAAGGTGACTTACTGGGGTATCTAAAGTAGAATTCATTCTCAATGTCGGTTGTGCCATTGATCTGCAGCTGGTGAAATTTCTTGGCGTCAGTTCCATCGTCGTATTCCACCAATACGCCAAAGATGATGATGAGGATGATCTGCATGATGAAGCAGGCCACGGGCAGCTTGATCTTCATACTGGTTTCTGCCATGATGCCGGTCTTTTCTTTCTCTCTTTCACACTCTTAATCTGTTTCTTTATCTCTTTCTGTCTTCCCCAACTCTCTCTCTCTCTCTCTTTATCTTTCTTTCTCAGCCCAGGACTTGGCTAGAGGACCCAGTTTGTTGGGGTAGAAGAGGAAGACAAACTCTTCACAGCTTGTGTGAGAGTATGTGAGGAGTCCAGCTGACACACAAGTTTTTAATTGTTGTTGGATTTTTTTCCTCCGCAGTCTTTCACAATCACTCACGCCCACTTGCTAACCACAGCTCCTCCTCTTTTACCTTATTGGGTTTAAGGTGGATTCGAAATGATTATCAGTCAAAGTGGATAGGCTACAGTTGCAGAACTGTAATATGTAGAGGGAGAGCAGCTTCACAGAAGAGAACTTCTGACGGCAAATTTGAGGCAAAGTTGGTAAACCACCCTTCTTACCTAATTGGAGGGTGCTGATTTTGAATATTTTGTTTACCAAGCTCAATTCTGAGTTCTAAGCCGCATAATCAGCATTTTAACATAAAATAGCGATTATTTTTGTCTTTGTATTTATTTTTTATCTTAATTGGGTTGATTTCAAAAGTAATCACTAAAACCAAATAAAAGTGTTCTCTAAATACATGTTTGAGCATTATAGAAGCCATACTATAGTTTATTAACGTATTTAATCGGAACATGAATACAGTTAACATGTAATAAACTCGGAAATTCTAATCAAAACACAACCATTTTTTTATTGCTAACATAGTGAGTCACTCGTGATGTTTAATGCATTTCATCACAATAACAAATTGCACAGATAACCTTCAACTATCCTACAGTACATATGAACTTAGATAGCGGGAATAAGCCTAATGCAAAACTGCATCTACCATCAGCAACACCGACAAGTAAAAAACATTTTACTTCTAGTAACACTGGATTTGGTATGTGTGCTTGCCTCCATACTAGAGCTTGATAATGTGCTCTTCTAATATGCCATTGAGCAGCATCACTTGTTGGTGGTAGAGCCTCCGATCTTCGACA
Organism: Alosa alosa; assembly: GCF_017589495.1. Lineage (NCBI taxonomy): Eukaryota > Metazoa > Chordata > Actinopteri > Clupeiformes > Clupeidae > Alosa > Alosa alosa. Next base: position 27,677,634 of record NC_063201.1, read on the forward strand.
TCTAGAAAACAGAGTGGCTCTGTCATAGTGTTGTCACGATACCAAAATTATGACTTTGATACAATACCTTCCATAAATATCTTGATACTCGATACTGAAGCGATATCCAAATCCTAAAATATCTGGAAAAGAAAGAACGCAGGCCTCCTCCAAGTGTGTTGAGTCATTTGTGTTTGGTGAATTTGGTGCACTTTTGGTCAATTCTGGGTTTCAAACTTCTGAACGTCCTACATAATTATTATTTTTGTAGTCAGTAAAATAGTAGTTTGTGTGTGATTTAGTCCTTTAGTTTAGTTTGTTATAGCTCATTTATATTGTGTGATGTTTTGGCAATAAATTACCTTTAAATAGCCAAAGTAGGCTAGATCAAGATCAGTTTTCAAATTACTGCATGCAAATCACTTAATGCTATGCAGAAGAGCCTATAATCTTTAGGCTATCTGATATAGGCTACCCAGGCATTCCTGTGTTTATGGGATTTCTTTGACAGTTGCAAAGGGAAAAAAGTGAAGATAGTCTTATTTGCTCCCAGTGTAATTTAATAAGTACGTTTCAACTACTCTTTGGGTATTCAGATCAGATAGGCCTACACCATTCATCAGATAGGCCTACACCATTATTACATTACATTTGGCTGACACATTTTTAACTAAAGCGACTAACAACATGGTAACAGTTAAGTTTTAAAGCAATTCTCTCAACAATTTTAGGACAATTTAAAAACGGTAGAGTACAGTAAGTGCATCAGTGAGTGCTGTTTTTAAACAGTTGAGTGTCAGTTCAAGACGGATGGTAAGTGCTAGAATCAGCAAGACTTGTTGTAAGTGGTGCTATGAGAGGATATGTTCTCTAAAGAGCTGGGTCTTCAGGAGTTTTTTGAGAGGGATGACCCTGCCCTTGTAGGAACTGGCAGTGTTTTCCACCAACGAGGAACAACAGATGAGAAAAGTTTGGATTGGCCTGAGCGTATCTGTTGCAATATCTGTGTGTATACCTACATTAGGTGTATTTCTTTGATAGTCAACATCATTTTCTACCACTTAACAAATACCAAATAACAATACAAAAGTTTCTTACAAACTTTCCTGCATAGTTCTTAAATGTGCTGCAGTCAGATGGGTGCCCTAAAGACATAACTATCTTGAGCATCTATTACCAGTGTTGAATGAGCAGTTTTTGCAGTGATCACTACTGGACATTCCACATTGCTAGACCGTACTTGAGTGAGGATGACTTATTTCCACTTCACAAATAACCATCGCTTTCTGCAATAGCTACAGTACAGGGACATTAATCAGTTCATAGCTGATGATTTGTCCTAGGTCCACTTCCCTTTCAGCATCATATGCAGTAATGATGCACTGGAGAATGTTTCTTTTTGTTGCACTATAAAGGATATCTTGTCTATTTTTTTTGCAGATAATGCAATCTCCATAGAACTCTTCAGCAACCCTCAAACATGCACACACTTCCATTTTTGCATGGCTGGGATTTGAATGATAGGAAAGAGCACCAGTGAGATGTTTTAACTAGGCAAGCACAGTCACCTTTACAGTAAAAAAAATACAGTGTAAATCCTCTGTAAAGACTGACAACTGTTCATAATAGTTAGTGACAAAGTACTTTCTACAGAAAAATGAGCAGTCACCTACTATTCTATCAATTTATTATCAAGGAATCTATTTTGCTTCTAAACGTCATACTGAATTTTAGCTATTATTTCAATTTATATTTTAATTTTAGCTTATTTTCATTTGCTACTTGAGGGTCATTGGGGTAATTCCTGACTGTCCTGTCCCACAATGAATAAAGAGTATATTAATGGCTTATTTTTTGCAATTCCTATGATATCTGATGGCAAAACCAAAAAGTATGTGAATTATGCTAATTAGCAAGCTTAAAACTCAAAATTGAGCTTGGTAAATAAAATATTTGAATTCAGCACCCTCAAATTGTGTGAAATAGCCCCTTTACCAACTTTTCCTCAAATTTGCCAACAGGACTTTTTCTGAACGTTTGTTAGCTATCTGCTCTCCCTCTACTGATGTACTGAATCTTGACATTGAATGAGAAAAGGCACCACTGTCATCCTGTAGGTTTACTTTTTCAAATAGTTTTCAACATTTAGGTATCTTTCTTTCTGCCTGTTTCTCCTGTCAGTCCTCATTCTCTTCTTGTCTTTTACACATCCATACACAACCATTCACACATACACACCCACACCCACACGCACAAAGGCATGCATGCACTCACACACACTCACTATCTGCAAACAATTTACGGCAACTTTATTATATGCTTATCAAATTACTTATCAAATCAGTAAACTGTGATCCTCTGCTGCCCTGTCATATTTAAATTATTGAAAATAGTTACACATGCACTGCAGTATTTCTCACATATACCAATAATTATGAACCCAAATTTCATAAATTCCATTCCGTAAATTATCAATCTCAATGCGTGTCTAGTGAGGCTCATACGTTTTTGAACCCATGCTAAAGTTGACTAAAAACAGGAATTGAGAATATATTTTGGAAACTGATCTTAAAGCAACACCAAAGAGTTTTTTGTACCTTAAAATAATGTTTCCAAAATCGTTTCAGTGGTTCATCAATTCGTGACAGGGTGAACGGCACTTCAGCATTCGCGGCCCTCTATCGGCTATATCCGCACTATAGTTTGCCAGATTGGGTGTATCTGTAGTTAGATAGAATGAGACATAAGAAACTACAAATTTGACTTGCTTCTGATGTCGCACTAGGGTTAGGCATGGGTTAGAGTTAGGGTTGTGGTTAGGTTTAGGATTAAGTGCCTTAAACGTATGAGCCTCACTGTATGTATAGCAGGAGAAACAGGTCTAGTCTTAAAGCGACACCTCTCCCTATCAGTTTGCTTGATCTCTACTTCTTCAGGGGCAGGAGAAGAAAGAATGCTGTTATGGTTTAGGTTAATCTCAGCTATTGTATGCCTCCGTTGTCTGTCTGTACATCTCAGTCACAGGTGTCGGAGTGTCTTCAACAGAAAGGGGGAGAAAACCTGCACTGGCCTGCTAGAAAAACACACAAGGACAGATGCTTCTTTTCTATTATAGTGACAAATGATAAAAGTGCATGAAAAGGGTTAAACTATCAAAATAAATAAAATTGCTTACTTTAACCATAATAGTTAGTCTTGCACACCGTTGGTATTTCTGGATAAAAATATGAATTAAAGCTCCACATCGAACACCTTAATCAGATGAGCGCACTGAATGAATTGTGTCTGATAACACAACAATTGGCAACAGTAGATTATGACAGCTGTGACAAAATGTTGACCACTTTCTTTCCCCAAATCTCTTTATATATATATATATATATATATATATATATATATATATATATATATATATATATATATTTGTGGCAAAAGTTCTCTTTTTTGTCCATGTTTTATAAATGTACCCAGCATCCTTGCTCAGAGTTTATGAATGGTTCAGTGGCTGCTAGAGAATAGTCACTGTAGGCAGATCTGCTGTTCTGAGCCAACTGACACGAACATCTGCAGGGGAAAACCTCTCCACTGGGGCAACCACAGAGGCATCTAATAATGCCCACTAATAATAGTGACTAATCTAAACCCAGCAGCCTGAAGCTCCCTTTCAATCAGGCATTGCTGAGTAGAAGTTTGGGCTGATTAGAGAGAGATCAATGGTAGGGCTCCATGCTCCAGACATTCCTGCACGTTCGGGTGGACAGGCCCCATCACGCCAATGAAAAACTTGGACCCCCTTCCCCACAGAGAGTGGTCTCCGTGACTAACTACTCTAAATCATCAGAAGTCATTCCACTCACCCCCACCTCCATAGACTATACAGACACTGAAGGGCGGATCTGCTCTTGAGGCCCAGCAAATATTTAACTGATAGAATGGAAGTTGAGTTGACGTGTTGGCAAAATGTAGACAACAGAGATTGAGGGAACGTGATGCCTGGCTGGAAACGATGAATACTTTGGGTGCATAGTAGGTGCTGACAGAACATGTCAGTGTTACACCTCTATCCTCTTCTTTAATGTGTTTTGGAGTTTCATCAAATAACTGAAAATGACCCCAGGCCGAACCAGAAGACAATCCTTGGGTTCAGGTTTCAGATAGGGTCTCCTCCACTTAACCAAGGCTGACACCTTTAAACGCTTGTTGGGCTTTATTCCTGTGGGTCAGCTGGTGACACATGGAACCATGTTAGCATAGTGGCTAAGGAGCCAGGCTAACAAGCAATATCCAGAAATATTAAGGGTTCAATACCCAGATGCCGTTGTGTCCTTAAACAAGGCATTGAACCTTTGCTATGGAGAAACTGGCCCTTGTAAGAATTGATGCTTTAAATAAAAGCCAAATGGCAAATGAATAAGTAAGTCATCATAGCTGTCAACATTGAGCATTGAAAATACAGCAGATTTCCCAGGTTTCTCACCCAAAATACGGGGGAAATTTAACATTCGTCTTTCTGTTGATATGCCTTGGCTAACAGCAAAACTGCTGCACTATCTAAATGAGGTGGGAAGATAACATGGCTTTGCTTACAGATTGGTGTCAAGTCGTGCTCTCACAACAACCATGCCGTTATTTTAAATAGGCTAATCACCCTAAGATCACCTTCAAAACTATGCTTTTTTTACAGGAAAATATTAAAACGGTAAGACAGCGGGAAAAAAGTTAAAATACGGGAGAAACCCGGAAAAAAACAGGAGGGTTGACATTGACAACTATGAAGTACGTAAGTACACGTGGCTTTATTCCTGGGGCATCTGACTGCCCAATTGGTCCGGACCAGCTGGATGCCAGGCATCCCTCTCATTCCAACAGGTAATCTCAGGCATGACATCAGCACACATGGTGCCCAAAAGAGACGCCAACCGACACGAGTACTGATTTACGATGGCCACCTGAGTCAGCCATCTCTGTAAACGTCACTCCCACTCTCTCTCTCTATCTCCCTTTCTGGTTCTCTGTCCACCTGTGGCCATCATGTCCATCTGTAAATGCACTAGATGTACTTCATGTCACTGTCACCCAAATGTAATTGACATACCTCTGTGCCACTGATTAGCCTACATAATGTGCCGCTCCGATGCAAAAGCATTGAACTGCATACACCAAGAGACACTGTTGTTTACACTGTCATGGCATATCAGAATTACACCATTTGTTAGCGAAACATCGGATTTAGGTCGTTTTTCCCATGTCTGATCGCAGTCTGTTTGAGTCTCTGTAGCTCCTTTCCTCCATTTCCCACATACTGTACATCCCCCATCTCCCTCCCTCCGATGCCCTTAGATTGTACAGATTCCAGTTTTCACAAAATATGCGTGCAAGGATGCTCTATGAAGTGCCTTCTTGTCACTCGATCTCCACGCTGGCTCCTGGGCCCCGTTGATAAGCCAATCAGGCGATCAGGGAGTGGTGATGTGACATGGATGCCGTGGGGGTTCACTGTGGGGACAGACTCAGAACCAGAGCCGCTATAAGTGGGGAGGGGGTGGACGGTTACCAAGCAAACTAGATCTCACGGGATAAGCACAAGACTGGGCATGCTTACATAACTTACAAGTCCCCCTTTATGGTATGCATGCATACATGTACAGGTGTGTGTGGATTTCATAACGTGACTCAAATGCAGTCGCAGCAAGTTTCAGTGCTGTCTATATGTGTTTGTGCTTATCAAACAGCTTGTGATGGCGTCGTGTTGGAGACAAACACATCTTGATGAATGCTAAAAAATACATTTCACTGCAACACTAAATCATGTTCAGGTTCAGTATATAAAGTATGCATATAGTCTATATGCTGTACTGTATGTCTACAGTTCATTCTACAGTACATTACAAAAGTCATTCAAAGACATAGTAATTGAAGAACTGTACTTTGATTGTGAGGGTACAGAATGAGAGCACATAGATGTACATTTGTAAGTAAGGTAAAAAAAAAAAGTGGTACACGCACACCCTCCTATACGCATCAACCACCTCCTAACCCCCCCCCCCCCCCCCACTTCCATCTAACCCTCCTACACACACCAACCATGTCCTACAACCCCCACTTCCATCTACACCCTCCTACACACACCAACCATCCCCCCCCCTATCCTACACACCCTATACACACCAACCACCTCCTACACCCCCCTCTATCTCCATCCTTTCACAAGTGCCTCTGGTGCCAAGCGTTCCCCAGTCCAAGTTGCAGCATCCCTGCAGGCGCAAAGATAAGTCTGCATTCCTGTACGTTAGATCCCTATCTCTCTCTCTCTCTCTATACACACACAACCTGCATGACTGTCACATGGGAAACACACGTGCGCACCCCCACCAATCCTGAAAGAAGCAACTGTTGAAGAAACTGTTGAAACTGTGCTTCTGACCTCCATGAAAATGACTGTGATAAGAGGTAATGACTGACATGACCGACACCAGGGTGGGTTGGGGCATAAAAAGATTGCTCAGTCGGTCATAAGTCAGTTGGGTCAGACTGTGAGAGGCGCCAATCGGCAAGCTAAACATTTGAGGTTCAAACTTCAAACTATTACTATTACTACTACTTCTACTACTACTACTATTGCTACTACCACTACTACTACTACTAACAATACTACCACTACTACTATACTACTACTACTACTACTACTACTACTACTACCACCACCACCACTACTACTACTACTGCTATTGCTACTACCTCTACCACTACTACTACTACCACTACCATTGCTACTACCACTACTACTACTACCGTACTACTACTGCTACTACTACTATTTTGTAATCAACAGGAGAACAGACAGGTTTATAAGGAGTTATGTTGGAATTGTGTTTAGAGGTCTGGGTTTCAGGCTGTGACACATATTAGTGTTTGAACAGCTTGGCACAGTAATTATAGGGGAGGTGTGAGATAAGAGTGATTGGTAAACACAATTACCTTTTAATGATATATTTGGTGCCAGAAACAGACAGAGGCATAGCTTGAGTCAGTTGGGGGACTTACGTAAATTGTGATTAACAAAATCCCTCTCTTTCTCTGTCTCTTTCTGCATGTCTATGTTTGGGTGGTTGGTTGTATGTATAAACTGCATGAGTTGATGGTTCAGTGGAATTCTACTCAGGTGACAGGATCCACTATCTTCCATAATCTGACGTCTGATCTTAGACAGCCAATGGTAGACCATGACCATATAGACCAAAAATGTTTTAAAAGAAAACCCATAACAAATCCCTGAGGAATGTGTGCTTTTACTTATCTGCCATGGCATCACAGCGCTTTACTGTAAAGGAACAGGAAAGCGTTCTGAAGAATTGGCTAAAGTGGAAAGAGGGTAGTAGAAAGGAAAACAAGCTTGTTAGCAATTATGTGCACAATAGCTTCAGTTTCATGTGCCCCAGAATTAATGTTGATCAGATTAAAGCATCTGTAAAGTTATTGTAAATGTGATTGAATTTGTGATTCCCATTTGGAGGCCATCCTCACATATTTCATGTACATGGTGTACATACTGAATTCTCCATACTCATAAGCATAAGGGGTGTCCATTTTAAGAAAGTGACTATCATGCAGAATAGCTCTCCTCAGTTCTTGGAGACCCCATGCAAGACAAGAACTCAGAACCTCAAGATTGACAAGCCTATAGCTTCATAATTCACTGGGGGTGAGACATAGTTTACAGCAGTTAGCTTGCAACCTTATTTCAGCTATAAGCTAGCTGCAGGTTAACTGGTGTAACCACTTCCAACTTGAACTATTGGCCCCACCTGTGCAAAAATAGCCCCTATCATGTCATCAAGGATATAAATAAAAGACTTCCTTGTGTAGCGAGGCTTGGCTCCATGAAGTCCCTTGCTGATCGAGATAGGCAAATACTTTCCCAGTCGTTTACGTTATTATTTATTGATTTTTCTGTTTACCAGGGCAAGTCACATCATGAGCTGAGGGGGGAATTTAGTGAGATGGTTGCCGTCTTGGGCAATTTTGACATTTCATCACTCAAATATCAGTGTCAGTGCGGCACGAGGAACGGGTATATCATGTGACAGCTTGCTGCTCAACCCCCATAACCTCAGAAGGAGGCCTTAGGCTGAGCATGGAGGAGTGTCCTCACCTCTGAGATGTCCATCATCGCCATGACAACTGTCCATCTCTTAGATCAAGACTTTTCCCCAAGGCATAAAGTGTTCAAGGTTCATAAGTCAAAGACTAAACCTGAAAGGCAGACTTCCGTTACTGTGTTGTATTTTGTGTTTTGGGTTTTCATTCCCATGTTCTCAGAAAGGCAGACTTGTGTTTCTTTGTTGTATTTTGTGTTTTGGGGATTCATTCCCATGTTCTCAGAAAGGCAGACTTGTGTTTCTTTGTTGTATTTTGTGTTTTGGGGATTCATTCCCATGTTCTCAGAAAGGCAGACTTGTGTTAATGTGTTGTATTTTGTGTTTTGGGGATTCATTTCCATGTTCTCAGAAAGGCAGACTTGTGTTACTGTGTTGTATTTTGTGTTTTGGGTTGTCATTCCCATGTTCTCAGAAAGGCAGACTTGCGTTTCTTTGTTGTATTTTGTGTTTTGGGTATTCATTTCCATGTTCTCTGCAAAGGAATTACATTTGAGTATGAAACGTATTACATGTGGTCAGGTCCTTGATTCCTGGTATAAGAATTAGATCTGAGTGAGATGATGAATATTTTCACTACAAACATTTACTTGCAAGTTAACAAGCAAGTTAAAGGAGGATTTTGGTTAATATTTGCATGAACCAGGGTCTATGCAATGCTACTGTTTCTGTATCTGTTTCAAAATCACAATTCCACTAGATGGCCACTAGAGCAAAATGTTGAAAATAAGGACTTCCTTCCATTCATTGCAATTCCAAGAGCATTGTCAGAGTTGGCAAATGATCAGGCATACATAACCACACATTGTTGACCAGAGGTATCCATTTAATGAGAATCACTAAATTATGTGAGGCAGTTTTAAATATGTTGTGAACAGTTGGTAAGCCTAAGCTGTCTTTGGATGTTAGGATTTCTAGTGCACTTAATACAATGTCAAATCAGTGGGAAATCAGACTGCTTTTCTATATTATAGTGCATCCCTGCAGTCTGCTTCTGCATTAATGACCTGACCTAATTTCCAATAATTGTGTGAACTGGTGAGGACAAACCACCAAGGTTAATTTAACCCGAAGGCAGAGAGCTTTTAAACCCAATTTTGACTTGCCTTAATGTGAGGAATATGTGATAATATCCACAACTTCAGTTCTCATTAACCAGGCTATTAACTAATGGGGGGAGAGGACATGGAGATATATGACTTCAATCTTTCATTTTCCCAATTTTAACCCCAGAATGTCTTTCCAATAATCTTTTCTTTTCTCCTATGTAAACATCCAAATGGTAATCTAATTGGTGGGGAAAAAAGTGAGGAAGTCTGAAAAAAACCAGACAAAGAGATTGAGAGAGATCAAGAGAAAGAGATAGGGAAAGAACAGAGTTTTCTGTCACCTAACCAGGCGCTCCTGCATGCTAATTGTGGGCCGGGCGAGTCCCAGAAAGGACGCCATTGATGGGCCAGCACAATGAGGAAGCCACAGAGGGGAAACGGAGGAATCCCATTATTTCATTTTTCCTCGACCCCTTGTTGCTCTGTTTGTGCACTTGTTGTTGTCTTTGGGGAGGGAGAGGGCTGGGAGGGCAGCACGGGGTAAGGGAGTGAGGAAGTGCGACAAAGCAGCCGTTGTTGTGCCCACTGTTTCTCTGTGGTGTTGGTCAGCCAGAGCGCTGCAGTTAGGTCTGTTCCAGGCAGTTAGAGGCATCTCTTCACAACGCCCTCACCCGGTGCACAACACTTTAAGTCAACTCTAAGCACTAATACAGTGCTTTTATTCACAAACAGATGATAACAGCTTAAGTGATATATTTGCCCTTGTGATACTCTTTCTGACACTCTTTCTTTTGTATTTACCGGTACTTTTTCAGTGTTTAGGAAACACAGATGAGACCAGTGGCCCCAGATGTGATGTAAATAAACATGTGCCCAGCCAGCAGAAATTACTGACCCCTCCTCTCAGAATGCACTCTGATTGGTCCCTGTCAGTATTCCAGAATCCATCAGCAGTTTTGGCTGCAGGGGCGGAGTGGCAATCAGGACGATCGGGAGTTTTCCAGGTGGGCCGGCCGAGGAATGTGTGCGGTGCAGGCCGGCCCATAGAGTCTCTTTAGCGGCCGTGAGGCGTACGCGGCCACCGAATTCTAAATACATTATGGATTTTCCGGGAAAATATCTGTGATCTACTGTTTGAAATTTTGGGAAGTCTAACCAATATTTATACCACTCGCTCACTGTCTATTGGTCATTCATGGTTACCCTGCACACTAATCTCTCCCATGCTGATTTTTGTGTAGGCTAGCTACATTTTTGTCTTATTCAGGCGTTACAGAACTTTCATGGTCACAAATAAAAAAAAAGGACAATTTAATTTGTTTGTTTGTTCTTAAATTACCGTAGGCCTCGGCTAGAATGGAGCAAAGCCTCCTGGGACTGGGGGATGTGTTTCTGGTTTATCCAATGAACCGATTGCAGGTCAAGTCTATTTAAAGAAATGTAGGGGGATAAATGAGCGGCCCCCTCGTCTAATGGCATGACCCTACAAGCGATCAAGTTCGAGAAATCAGGATTTTTGACAGTCGACGGATTTGCGTGGTTGCGTGCTGTTATTTATGGAAGGCAGAGAGAAAGGTTAGCGGAGCTAAAGAATTTACGTTATTGCTAGGTGGAAACTAGCACAAGCTAGTCTTATGTTGATATATAGGCCTAGCCTAATGACTAATTAGTGGGCCACTCAGGCTGATAGGCCTAAATGGTTTGTGGAACTCGTTGGAACTGTCTATATGTAAGCCGTCAGAATTTTCCCGGTGGATTTTAGTGCCCCACTCCGCCTGCTTGGCTGTGCTCCCATTGCTCAGATGCACCGTGCCAAACTCTGCAGCGCACGTCAGCTTTCATTGCTAAATGAGGGTCTCCAGTGAGACAATAGAGAGCCATAAATCAGCTCCCCTCCATCCCCATCTCTCTATCCCTCCTTCCCATATCTTTCTATCCCTCCATGCCTCATCTCTAT